>NC_056729.1:92405963-92648463 GCF_019279795.1 Protopterus annectens | reverse complement strand
GTGCAGGATCCTACGGCTTCAGGGGCTCAAGAAAAGATTGCTTCTCAGCTAGGAATCCTTAATTCTATAGCTAACTCCTCCATGCGACTGATCTCATATGCAGCAGATGGAGCGAGTAGAGCCGCGGGTACAGGAGTGGCTCTTAGACGTCAAGCCTGGATGCGGCTCTGTAATTTTGCAGATCCCTTTAAGGCATCCTTCACGAATTCTCCCTTTGATGGGTCAGCATTGTTTGGCCCTCAAGTGAAGGATATATTGACCAGGTGTGAGCAGGACGGCAAGACTCTTTCTGCCATAGGGGTCCGTTTTTCTACCCACTCTAGACCTTACCCCAAAGGTCAGAAGGGCGGAAAAATGTGGTTCTGTAAATCCCAGGGAGTCACGCCAGACGCACGTGGTCAGTTTACCCCTAGAGGCAGAGGGGGTAATAATAACAGACGCCGCTCTAGAGGCAGAGGGGATCCACAAAACCAGGGAAGCAGAGAGCCTCTCTCTGACAAGCCCTTCCAGCATCCCTGAGATGTTGCCCGACTGTCCATCCTTGGAGGCAGTCGGGGGGAAGACTATCACTGTACCCAGAAGCCTGGCATTCCCTCTCTCAAGACAGATGGGTACAGTCGATCATATCCGAGGGTTACAAGAGTCCTTTCGAGGAAAGTCCTTTCACTCACAAAAATTCCCTTCCAGATGTGCCACTCGGTCTAAGGGAAATTGCAAAGTTAGAAGTATCAAAGCTTCTACAAAAAAGGGCCATTCAGCCAGTTACAACAGACCATTCAGAGCCCGGAATCTACTCAAGATTCTTTTTGGTCCCCAAAAAGACGGGAGACTGGAGACCAATATTGGATCTCAGCAGACTCAACAAGTCTGTGAGAAAGACAAGATTTCGAATGGTCACACTTCAATCAATTTTGCCCTTCCTAGAAAAGGACAACTGGATGTGCTCAATAGACCTTCAGGACGCGTACTATCACATAAAAATTCACAGACGCTCCAGAAGGTTTCTCCGCCGGCTGGGGTCCAGTCATTTTCAATTCAGAGCCCTGCCCTTTGGTCTCACTACAGCCCCCAGAGTGTTCACCAAATGTATGGCAGTGGTCACGGCTCACCTGAGACGTCAAGGTTTTCAGGTGTTTCCGTATCTCGACGACTGGCTCCTTTCAGCCACCACCAGGCATCAACTTCTTCAAGCCAGGGATTACACCCTAAATCTCTGCACTCAATTAGGAATTTCGATCAACTACGAAAAATCCTCCTTATTGCCCTGCCAGTCTATTACTTTCATAGGCGCAAACTTAAACACTGTTCGGATGTCAGCAACCCTCACAGACCAAAGAATCTCAGATATCCAAAGTCACGTGAGGATCATCCTTGCCTGCAAAAAGGTGCAAGCCAGAATGGTTCTGAAGGTGTTGGGCCTCATGGCTGCGGCCATTACCCTTCTTCCCCTGGCCCGCTTCTACATGCGACTTCTTCAATGGATGTTGTTCACCCAGTGGTCTTACCAACAACTTCCCATGCATCACCAAATCCTGGTGACACAAATTTGCAAGAATCATCTATCATGGTGGATTTCTTCTCCCCAGATTCATCAGGGCAGACCCTTTGTATCCCCGGCCCCGGTAGCCACAGTCACTACGGACGCCTCCCTGATCGGGTGGGGGGGTCATTATCAGGGCAGGATGGTTCATGGGACGTGGCAACCGTTCGAATACCACCTGCACATAAATGTCCTAGAGATGAGAGCAGTGCTTTTAACGTTGCAAGCCCTCAACGACTTTCTTCCCTTGGGAACAATTGCAGTTCACACAGACAACATGTCTGTAGTATGGTATATCAACATACAGGGCGGAACCAAGTCCTACCCCTTGTGTTGAAAAGCTCTCAGACTTTGGCAATGGGCGATCTCCTCTCATCGGTTTCTGGTAGCAACGCATATCCCTGGGAAAACCAACATTCTAGTGGACAGATTGAGCAGAGCTATTCTCATGCCTCACGAGTGGTCTCTCAAACAATCTGTAGTGGAGGAGATTTTTCTAGAATGGGGCCGCCCATGTTGCGATCTTTTTGCTACTCCCCAAAACAGCAAATGCCCAGACTTCTTTTCTCTCTTCCCACTGCCAGGCCATCCCCCCAGAGACGCTCTAACCCAGGATTGGCCCCAGGGACTTCTTTATGCCTTTCCTCACTTTCCGTTGATTCCACAAGTACTCCAGAAAGCCACCGTTTTGAGAGCCAAAATGATTCTCATTGCTCCCTATTGGCCTCGACAAATTTGGTTTCCGTTCCTCCATCATCACCTATTGGTGCAGCCGTGGCATCTGGACCCAGTGCCAGACCTTCTGATTCACCAATCGGGTCAGCTGCATCGGTCTATTCCTTCTCTCAACCTCACAGCTTGGTTGCTCCACTTCCTTCCTTAGCCAGGCTTCCTATGATCTCTAATCCTGTTAGGGATATCATAGTGGCTTCCCTTAAATCCTCTACTAGAAGGATTTATACCAGCAAGTGGAAACGCTTCTCTTGTTGGGCAAAAGCTAAAAATATAGATCCCTTTACTGCCCCTGTTCAAGCAGTTTTGGATTTCTTAGCGGAAATCTTTCACTCGGGCTCTTCATCTTCCATGGTCAAAGTTCAGTTGGCTGCTATCTCGAATTTTCATGTCGGGTTTGCAGATCTCACAACATTATGTCCCACAGGCTTTGTAGAGCCTTTCTAAAAGGAATTTTTCTCCTGAAACCTCCAGTCAGGAGTCCTCCTCCTCAATGGGACCTAAATCTAGTGCTGACATCCTTAATTCTTCCTCCCTTCGAGCCAGCTGCTTCATGTTCCCTGAAATTTCTTTCATGGAAAACACTCTTCCTTGTTGCTATTACCTTGGCAAGGAGAGTGTCAGAACTTCATGCTCTCTCTGTTCGTCCCCCTTATTTGGTCTTCCACAAAGACAGGGTATCCTTGAGAACTAATCCAACCTTTTTGCCTAAGGTGGCCTCGAAAAATAATTTGAACCAATCTATTGACCTCCCTTTATTTTTCCCTAATTACTCAAACAGATCGGAACAAAAGTTACATTATCTTGATGTTCACCGCCAACTCAGATATTATTTGGACAGAACAAAACAATTCAGGAAATCCGATCAGCTCTTTCTTTCTTATGCTGAAAACAAGAAAGGCCTTCCTGTCTCCAAAGTGACCTTATCTAGATGGCTTTCTTCCACCATCTCCGAAATCTATCAGCTCAGGGGAAAACAGCTGTGCTCAAAACCTAAGGCGCATTCAACCAGAAGCTTAGCCACTTCTACAGCTTTTCAGGCTAGACTTCCATTAGACGCTATTTGTGCAGCAGCCACTTGGGCCACTCCTCAAACCTTTGTTTCTCATTACAAATTGGATTTGGCCTCCAGGGATAGAGCCAGTTTTGGCTCTACAGTTCTCAAGAGTCTGTTTCATTGAGCCACCCAGGATAGAGGTGCTAGGGACGCGGTCCCATCAAGCAAGAATGAAGGCGAGATTGACAACTTAACATTGAGAAGTTATGTACCTACCATAACGTTCCATGTTAGTTGTCTTCTCTCGCCTTCTTTCTTGCGACCCTCCCTCCTGCCCCCTGGCCTGGACAGACCTTTTTTCTCCCTGTATGGAAGAATGCTTCTTAAGACCAGCTATTTCTGGTCTACCTTATAGCCCATCCTTTAGGCTTTTGCCTTTCTTTCCTTCTGGGAAGTTTTTTGTGCTAGGTGTTATTACCTATAGGTACCAAACGAGATCTGGGTACTTACCGCCTTGCATCATGGGATATGGGGCTGCCTCGAGCTAGTAAAAGTGACTCTCGAGCTTGGCAAAGTGCCGAGTCGGAGCCGAGGATCGGCTCCGAACCCATCAAGCAAGAAAGAAGGCGAGAGAAGACAACTAACATGGAACGTTATGGTAGGTACATAACTTCTCATTTAAGTGAATCTTTAGTGTAATTGAATAAACTTAATTTTTAAGACTGCATTTTACAGTATTCTTTGATACTGGAGCTGTTTTAAGTAATTTAGATATTTTATTTTTAGCTGGCATTGTACGTGTTGTCATTCCTGGAACCCAAGGACCTGCTGCAAGCAGCACAGACATGCCGCTACTGGAGAATCTTAGCTGAAGACAACCTTCTGTGGAGGGAGAAGTGTAAAGAAGAAGGTAAGTTTTCCTTTCATTTCTTACTTTAAGATTGCTGCCAAGTTAAAATAGACCTTACACCAATGACGGACTTTTTAGGCTTCATTTTGTACTAAAGTTAAAGAAGAGATCAGAGTGCAGTGAGTTGGTCATTAAGCTGTTACTGTACTCTAACTCTGTTCTGCTAAGTAGGTGTACTGTGTGCTTATCTACTCCTATCTTACACGTTTTCTGGAATTACAAAAACGACAGCATGTTCCATCATCTCCGAAGTAACAGCCATTGCTCCAGTATGCATATAAAATATCACCTTTTCAGAAATCTGGCATCTCAGCACTATACCTACTTTATTAGGATTAAAAGTGCACATCAAAATCAGCATTTAAAAGTAGAGATTGTAGTATTTGTGGTGTGTGAATGACCTGAGACGTACCTCCCTGGACTACATGAAGAGAGACATGGAGGAGCTCTCGGATTATGTAGCCCAGGTGGGTATGACCCTAGCCCTGAGCAACCTTCTACCATCACCCAGAATGATACCACACTGCAAGCAGAAAATGATTTGTTTCAACAATTGGCTAAATTTCTGGTGTCATTTTAAGGTGATCCAGTATCTGTCTGCCTGGAATGACATGATTGACAGACCTTGATGCTTTGCCAGAGATGGCCTGCATCTGTTACCCCTGGGCTTCCGGATACTGGCCAAGGCTCTTGCCACCTCTATAGTGTCTTTTTTAGGCGGTGTTCCAAAGACCAAATTACTACCATAACAGCTACAAACAAATGCAATCTGAGGGTCATGCTGTTCAACGCTAGAAGTCTAAATCTCAAAATGCACTTGCTCAAAGCACTCCTTAAAACGGAGAATATCAACATTTGTGCTGTAACAGAGACCTGGTTCAAGACAGCAGAAAGCACCCTTGCACTACCAGGCTATAACTCATTCCACACCTTTTGGCCCCAGAACTTGGACCAAAGCTCCAAAGGAAGTGGTGTTTCCATATTCATAAAGGATGCTCACACCTCCAGACTGGTAGCCCAACATAACGCATCAGAGATACTTCAGGTGCAGCTAACATTGGTAAGACAGCGATTCAGGTCATAGCCTAATGTAGGTCCCCAACCATGTCCCAAAACTCGCATTCCACGTTCCTAAGCACACTGGAGAATGTTAGGGTCCAGCCTAACACTCTCATACAGGGCGACTTCAGCTACCCCTCCATTAACTGGGAAAACTACTCGTATACCAATACACTTAGACCAGCTTGTTCTTACCCCCACTAGAGGTACCAGCATCCTTGATCTGGTCATTACTAACATGTGCAACCGTTGTTCTACACCAGTAGTCAACTCCTCCCTGGTTAGATCTGACCACAAACTAATCACCTTGGAAATCCACATCTCTCCCCCCCACCCTCGCAAAAGCAACCACCATGAAAAACTTCTCCAAAGCTAACTTTGGGCTCCTAAAAACAGAGGTGGCTAACTTCACGTCACCCATGCAATTGGAGAACAGCTGCATGACAGCCGAATCGTACAGTAATGCCCTGTACGAACAGGTACACAAATGCATAGATCTCACCATACCCAATAGAACCAAGATGCTTTCCTCCAAAAAAAGGAAGCCAACCTGATGGTCCCCTGCCATAAACAAACTCTGCAACAGAAGGAGGAAACTGATGTGGAATAAGGTGAAGTCCCAAGACTGGAAAAACTCCCCTTAGCCTCAACAAAAAGTTGAGATCCCTCATCAAATCCCCTAAAGCTAGCTATGAAAACAGAATTTCAGCAGATAGTAAAGACAACCACAAGGCCTTCTAGTGTTATGTAAAGACAACCACAAGGCCTTCTAGTGTTATGTAAAGACAACCACAAGGCCTTCTAATGTTATGTAAAGACAACCACAAGGCCTTCTATTGTTATGTAAAGAATCTCCACAGCAATACCCAGATTTGCTTTGAGCTATTGCACAATAGCACCTTCTATACCAAGCCAACAGATATTGCCAGTACATTGGCTGACAGATTCAGTGCCAACTTTACCCCTCTCTCCCCCACCAAAGGACCAGTCACAATACCAGTAGATTGCCAGACACCCAGTATTACTGCTGCACAGGTTAAAACAGCACTGTCCAAGCCACGAATACAGCTTCTATGGGACCTGACAATATCTCTGGCTGTGTTCTACATGAACTACAGAGTGAACTGTCACCTCACCTGTGTGCCCTGTTCAATCACAGCCTCACCTAAGGCTTTGTCGCTGTCGAATAGTGCACTGCTACAGTCATCCCTCTCCACAAAGGAGGAGCGACTACAGACCCTGGGACCTATCGCCCCATTAGCCCGACGAGTGTGATATGCATAGCTATGCAATGCCGCGTCTTCATTGACCTCAACCTCATTACCACAATCAACGGAACAAGCTGGAGGGACAGGTTCATAATCCAGAGACTGCCCATGCTATGGAATAGACTTCCCATACACGTCAAGAGGAGCTCCTCACTGGCCCTCTTCAAGAGAAATCTTGATGAGTGGATGGGAAATAGAAAATTCACCCCGGGGATCACTCCAGTGGCTCTACTTGACAGAGGCACTAAGAAATAAGGTCGGGTGGCACGATGCCAGGGTAATCCTATGAGCTAGGCATGTAAAGGCTCCAGGGCCATTATCCTAGTACACACCTATGAACTTAAGTGGTGCTTTTGGTAAGCAGTTAACCAAAAGAAGGCAGACTGTATACTTTTAGGAACTGTATGCTATTTTGCAGGTTTTTTGGATTGCAGGCAAAACCTGTTTTTAATTAACTTGTTCTTTTAGTGAGTGTGTTATTCTTTTGGCAATAAAACCATTCATATAATTAGCTTTTTGCCCTTCTGTAATACTTTTCACAAAATTCACTTCTCTTTATGACATTAGTAGAGTAATGCATTGAGTTCACAAATGAAATATTTTTTAACAATTTTAAATAGTAGTTCATAATTAACTTTGTGTACATACATGTTATCCATACATCTTAATGAAAAACAAAGTTCAGAAAAGAATGAGGTAGCTATTTTACCCCCAGTGCTAACAATTCTTCCTTACAGCTGTAGGGAGTCACCATTATGACTCACCTAGATAGCCTAACTCTCCATTCAAAATGCCACACCACAGTCGTCCTCTGTCAGTCTTCTGTCCTTTTGGATTCCACATTGACTAGCCCATATTTTATGCCACCAGCTACCACTGTGAATTTCACTGTCCTAAACATCCATTTTTTCTCTGCTGTTAGTTTTCTGCTGAGAAAGAGGTAGCTGCTTTTTTCTTCCATCATCTAAGCCTCATTCCTTATGCCGGCTCCATTTCTTTCCTCCATACTTGTATACTAGAACTGGTGGCTAAATAAGCATCTCTGTGTCATTTTGTTGCTGTTGTAGGGAAAAACAAAATCTTTTTTGCAGCTCTGACTGGTATTACTGGCTAGGTGCTCTTGTGGTAAGCAAATACCTGTAGTAGACTGAACATTCCATATTTTCTGTTTGAGCTTTATTCATGATGGTTAGTTTTGCATGAGCTACACTGAATTCTTTATTGCTCACCATTGTTATAGGAAGGCCTTTTTGGCTGAGAACTACTTCTTTAAATAGCACAGGGACACCACAAACCTTGCCCAAATTTGCACATCATCACCCCAGCCTCAGACCTAGTGCTTGTACAGTGCATAGCTTCACCGAAAAGTGTTTAACTTCTCTGTGAGATTGCTGATCTGTCTGGTATTCCAGTTACCCTCAGTCTCTTCTAACTCTGGTTTAAAATCAAGCATCTGAGTAAAGGCTGGGTTCCCATCCATTTGCTTTTGCCACCCGCTGCTTCTTTGTGTTTCACTGTTGCAGTCATTACATTTGTGTTATCTGCTTGCAGTAGTCCTCATTTGGCCTGATTAACAAAGTCTTGGGTCCAGCGTCGGTTGCTGTCCCTTCTTCCATGACATCAGGTCATCAGGGGTATAAAACATGCAGCCAACACCATTACATCAGTCTTTCTTGCCGTGCAGTGCCCGAGCAAGTGCCGGTCGTCCGACACCTGAAATTTTCGTTATGGAGTTTCAGAACCGAAGTCTTCAACTAAAGATAAGTACCCCGTTGGGGAAACTTTTTCTTGCTCCTTAACTATGTAAAAGTTAATAATTGCATTACTTGTGGAAAGCAAATACCTCAAGATTTTCATTCGTACTGTATTCCTTGCCTAGGCCCTGACCACGACGTGCCTTGCTGTCGGTTTTGTGCTTTATTTAATCAGTACACTGTCCGTCGTCGGTATATTTTCGCTTCTAAATATTTCCGTTCTCGGTTTAATTATCCAGAAATGTCGTCGGTAAGCCATCCAACTACCAGGATTCTGAAAAAAATGCAAAGATAAAGACAGGGACAGGCCGCCGAGGTCCAGAACTGCTGACGACGCTTCTCCTAAGCCAGTCGCCAGTTCGCCGGTACTCATTGAGGCACTTTTGCAGCCCCTGATACCCGCTACTTCTGACTCGCAGGCCTCTACTGAGACCCATGCAGAGTCTGGTATGCCGCAAGATGCTTCAGCTGTGGAACCTGCGAATGTCTCTACCTTGGATGGGTCTGGAGCCACTGTGCAGGCACTGGCTTCTGAGGATGTATTCAGGCTTTCGGACTTGCATATTAAACAGACACCTCCTTCTTCATTTAGGCCAAAATCTCGAGCCATGCCTAAGAAACCGACGACCAGGGTGCATGCTCAGGCCTCTATGCCTAAAAAACAAATAAGAATGGCTGAAGATCTTATAATTCTAATCAGGGGAAGCCATCCTCCCCCTTTTAAGAGGCCTAGGACTGAAGTTGTTTATGAATCTTCTGACCAGGATTCTGATTTTTCTGATTCTTCTGATGATCTGGATATGCCCTTATCTGCTTATGAGGATTCTGATGCAGAGGACTCTATTCCCTCTGCTTCCCCTCCAGAGGATTTTTCTTTTGGTGAAACCTTACATACTCTAAGGGAGCATTTTCACTGGGAAAGTCAGGATTTTTCTGATTCAAAAAAGAAGCTTAGGGATTTCTTACTCCTGCATCAGCATAGGCCTTTAGCTATACCTCCTGTACTAGACATTGTTGATGATGCCTTCTCAGAATCTAGTTTGGCCCCTGATTCTTTACCTCCTGCTCCCAGAAAACCTGACAGATATTTCAGGGTTCCTGATTCTCACAAGTTCCTTTTTAAAAATCCTATTGCAGATCCAGAGACTATTTCACAGGGACCCAAGGGCATTAAGGCTTCTACTGCTAAAAATCCTACCCCCTCTGATAGAGACTCCAGGGCGCTGGATAGATGGGGTAAGAAAGTTTGCACTTCTGCAACCGTGGCCATTAGGGCTTTAAATTGCCAGCTTCATATGTTGAAGTATCAACAACATGTTATTGGATTGTTTAAACAGAAAATTATGTTAATTCCTGACTGTGCTGAAAATAAAGAATTACAGGATTTAATACATTCTGCTGAACAGGTTGGAAAACATACTTTGCAATGTGTATTTGATTCATTAGAGGCCTCTTGCAGGGCTGCTGTTACTGGGTCTGTGCTCAGAAGGCATGCTTGGCTTAAGGAGCAATCTTTGCCTGATCATGTTAAAGCTAAATTGTTGGATGCGCCCTTAAATCAGGACCGCCTGTTTGGCAACAAGGCTGAGGAAGTTCTTAAAAAGATGGAAGATCAAGCTTAATCTATGCAAACTGTTAAAGATTTCTTACAAGTTCAGCCTCCTAGATTTAGTAGGCACTAGCCCTCTAAAAATTGGTCCTTTCCAGCCCCTTCCAGGTCTTCTCAAGCCAAACCCAGACACAGCAGAAATCCCAGGTTTCAGTCCCAAGGTGCACACAAGAGTAGGCAGTGGGGGGTTTCTGCACCCAAACCTGGGAGTAGTAAGACTCCACCCTATGGAAAACTGTCTCAATGACTTGCTTTTAAAACTTACAAGCACTTCCCAACTGAATGTTCCTTTAGGCAGAAAGATTGGTCTGCAGGCCAAAAACTGGGAACTCATTACCCAGGACAAATGGGTTTTAAATGTAGTGTCCCAAGGATACAGATTTCATTTCCACATGTCACCAATACCAAGCGGGTGGCCAGATCTACCCCCAAATCAGTGGGCAGAGGCCCAAAATCAAGTACTGTCTCTCTTAAACGTGGGGACTATTCAGTTGGTACCAGAAGAGGAAAAGGGGACAAGGTTTTTGTTCGAGACTTTTCCTGGTACCCAGAAAAGGCAATACATGGCGTCCTATCCTGGACCTTTCTATTCTAAACACCTTTCTGGTGATTCCAAAATTCAAAATGGTGACTCTTCACCAGCTGCTTCCTATGCTAGGCAAGGATGCATGGTTGGCAACACTAGACTTAAAAGAAGCATACCTGCACATCCCTATCAGGGAATCTTGCAGAAGATACCTAAGCTTCAAAGCAGGCTACATGCACTATCAGTTCTTTGCACTGCCCTTTGGCTTATCTGCTGCGCCCAGGGTATTCACAAAGTGCCTAGCTCCAGTCATTGCATTTTGCAGGCAAAGAAATATTCAAATATACCCATACCTGGACAATTGTCTAATTCAGGCAGAAAGCAAGGACATTCTTTTGAATCATCTGGCCTTTGTTCAGAGGGTACTGACTTGTCTGGGGTTCACCATAAACGAAAAGAAATCCCACCTGATACCCTGTCAACAATTTATATTCCTGGGAACAAGCTTGAATACAACTTCCCAGATGGCTTTCCTCACGCCAGAGAAACTGATTAATTTGACTACTTACTTCAGACAAGTGGCCACAAAAACCCAGCTTATCTGCAAGGCAAATACTGCAAGCCTTTGCGGTTCATGGCCTCCTGCATTATTCTAATTCCATATGCAAGGCTGCATATGAGGAAACTACAATGGTATCAACATTCACAGGATCTAGAAGCAAGTATTCCTGTCATACCTTGCCTACGCCTAGAGTTCCTTTGGTGGGCAGAGGCCTGCCACCAAAATAGGGGACTACCATTCACATTACAGCCTGCCGGCCAAATCTTAACAGACGCATCAGACTATGTATGGGGGGGGGGGGCTCACCTGGCAGGGAAGTGCATTCAGGGCAAATGGAACCCAAGTCAAATGCACCTGCACATAAATCAAAAGGAAATGTTAGCTGTACAGAATGTGCTGACAGCCTTCAGGACCACATTCTTCCAGGACAACTAATGGTAAAGACGGACAACACCACTGTCATGTGGTGCATAAACAAGCAGGGGGGTACACATTCTAACCCCCTCTGCAGACTAGCTATGGCATTGTGGAACACAGCCTTGTGCTACCAAGTGAATCTACAAGCTCAATTCCTGCCAGGAAAACTAAATACACTGGCAGATGGACTAAGCAGAAACCTCATGGCCCCACACGAGTGGAAACTGGAACCAAAGGTTTTCAGCATGTTGACAAGCAAATGGGAGAGCTCAGATATAGACCTGTTTGCCTCCCCCAGAACCATCAAATGGACACATTTTGCACAAGGGTTCCCCACAAACAAGCTTGGAAAGTGGATGTTCTGTCCTTCAGCTGGAAAAACCTATCAGTTTATGCCTTTCCTCCTCTGCCTCTGCTCTCCAGGGTACTACTAAAGATCAAACAGAACAAGCCAAGGACAATTTTAATTGACCGTACTGGCCTCGCCATCACTGGTAACCACTCTTGCGCAGTGTATCACGCTTGGCTCCATGGGACCTGCCTCAGACTCCTTCCGTGTTGTCTCAGCAGGAGAACCAGATTCTGCACCCTCAGCTGCAAACCCTGAACCTAGCAGCCTGGCTAATTACCTAATCTCTCCTTTACCGTCCCTCAGTAAATCAGTGTTGGATATCATTTTAGAGGCAAGGAAGCCTAGTACTAGAGAATCTTATGCTGCAAAATGGAAAAGATTCTGTGCCTGAAACCAGTCTCAAGGAATAAATGCAGCAGTGCCCAATTTACCTCAGATTCTACAATATTTGATTGAGATGCTTCATAAGGGCTTGTCTTTTTCCTCCATCAAAATTCATGCCGCCGCCATTTCAGCTCATTATAGCACAGAGCCTCCCCTCTTGTCTCACCCACTGCTCAAGCAGATGTTCATCGTGTTTCACTGTTGCAGTCATTACAGTTGGGTTATTCTGCTGGCAGGCTGCCCGCAGTCGGCCTGAATTCCAAAGTCTAGGTCCGGCGTCGTTTGCTGTCGCCTCTTCCCTGACGTCAGTGCGCCAGGGGTATAAAAGATGCAGCCGGCGCCATTTTCTTCAGTCTTTCTTGCCGCGCGGTGCCCGAAGCAAAAGCAGTTCGCAAGTGCCGGTCTGCCGACTCCTGAAGTTTTCAAATTCGAATTTCAGATCCAAAGTCTTCATTAAAGCTAAGTACCCCATTGGGGAACCTTTTTTTCTTGCTCCAGACCGATGTCAGAAAAAGTTAATAATTATATTTCTTGTGGGAAGCAAATACCTCATAAGGATTTTCACTTTTAGTGTATTCCTTGCCTAGGCCCTGACCATAACATTACTAGTTGTTGGTTTTGTGCCAGATTTAACCAACGCACTATTAAGCGTCAGTACGATTTTGCATTTCATTACTTAGGCAGAAGATTTAATTATATAATGCCGTCAGATCAGCCGACCACGGGAGTTTACAAAAAACAAAAAGAAAAAGAAAAGGACAGGCATCCGAGATCCACAACCGACGACGAGGCTTCTTCTAGGCCTTTCGCCGGTTCTCAGTGAGGCACTTTCGCAGCCCCTGACTCCCGCTACCTCAGAGCTATAGGCCACTACTGACTCCCACATGGAGCCAACTGGGCCTCTGGAAACTCAAGGTATTGGACACTCAGAAATCATACCCTCAGATGGGTCCGGAGCCGCTGAGCAGGCTTCGGCTTCTGAGGGTGTTTTCAGGCCTACACAGTTATATGTGAAGCCTACTTCAGCTATAAAGGTAAAGACTAAAGCAGCTCTAAAGACAAAGAAACAATTGCAGCATTCACCTGGACAGGCCTCCATGCCTAAAAAACAGATGCTTAAAATGGCCGTAGACTTTATTACTTTGATCAGGGGTTCACATCCCCCTCCTGAAAAGAGGCCTAGGCAAGAGTTAGAATATGAATCTTCAGACCAGGTTTCCATTTCCTCCGATTCCTCCTCTGAACAAGATTACTCTATTCCTCCCTATGAGGATTCTGATGCTGAAGAATCTATTCCTTCAGCCTCTCCTCCTGTGGATTATTCTTTTGGAGAAACACTCAAATGCCTCAATTATTGACCCAACAAGACAGTCAGATACTGCACAGCCAACTCAAAACCTTAAACCTGGCGGCATGGCAGATAATATAGCCTCTAAAGACACACCTCTCTCTAAAGCAGTGATGGATGTTATTTTGGAGGCCAGGAGGCCTAGCACCAGAAAATCTTATGCAGACAAATGGAAGAGATTCTGTGCTTGGAACCAAGCACAAGGTATTGACACGATTGTTCCAAATATTCCTCAGATTTTACAATACTTAACTGAGATGCTGGATAAAGGCCTTTCTTTTTCATAAATTAAAATTCATGCTTCTGCCATTTCAGCTCATTACAGTATAGAACCACCTATTTTTTCACACCCCTTACTAAGGCAGTACCTCAGAGGGGCCAAAAACTTAAGACCCCCAAGGAGAGCACCAGTACCTGCAAGGGGCCTCAACTATGTCTTGGAAAAACTCACACTACCTCCGTTTGAGCCAGCCTCTGCAGCTGACATAAAATTCTTATCCTTGAAAACATCTCTGCTCCTAGCAATAACCTCCGCTAGAAGAGTCTCAGAGTTACAGGCACTCATGGCTGTGGAACCGTTTATCATTTTCCATCCAGACAGGGTTTCGCTGAGGACAAACCCTACATTTATGCCTAAGGTAGTGTCCAGTGTGGCCCTTAACCAAACAATTCATTTGCCTACTTTTTATCCAAACCCACAGAATAAGGGTGAGAGAATTCTGCATTTCTTGGACATTCACAGATAGCTACGCTTCTACTGGGACAGAACTAAAGCTTTCAGAAAGACTGATCAACTCCTAGTGGCATATGTTGCAGCATCACAAGGAAAGCCTATCTGTAAACAGACTATTTCTAAGTGGATAGGCCATTGCATTCGTTTCTGCTATTCACAGCATGGCAGATCAGTGCCTAGGGACATTAGGCCACACTTGACCAGAGCAGCAGCCACTTCAGCAGCCTTTCTCAGAGGAGTACCAACCAAAGACATCTTAGAGGCTGCAACCTAGAGTTCAGTGCATACCTTTACAAAGCACTACCATTTACCTCTCTACTCAAAATCCAGGGCAGGCTTTGCCACTCCAGTTCTGCAGGGCCTTATAGCCTCTCCTAATCCTATTTAGCTCCAGCCTCCCAACCTTAGCTTTGGCATTCAACCCAATTGTAATGACTGCAACAGTGAAACACGTACAGTTGTGTACCTACCATAAATGTAGATGTTAAGAGTGTATTCACTGTTGCAGTCCACGTTACCCTCCCTCCATGCCCCCTTTTTCTTTGCTGGAATTTATCTGTACTTCTCTATCCTATACAACCTATGTGGTGTATTTGCTTGTAGATGAAGGAAAAGCTGTTTTATGTGCATGCATGCTTATTGGTATAAATTAGCCTACCAATTTTGGGGCACCTGACATCTGGGGCAAGAAAAACTGAAGAAAATGGCGTCTGCTGCATCTTTTATACCCCTGGCGCACTGATGTCAGGGAAGAGGCGACAGCAACCGACGCCGGACCTAGACTTTGGAATTCAGGCCGACTGCGGGTAGCCTGCCAACAGGATAACCCAATTGTAATGACTGCAACAGTGAATACACTCGAACATCTACATTTATGGTAGGTACACAACTGTACTTTCCTCAGAGGGGCCAAAAATTTAAGGCCACCCAGGAGAGCTCCAACTCCAGCCTGGTATCTTAACTTTGTCTTGGAGAAACTCACTCTTCCTCCTTTCGAGCCAGCTGCTACTGCAGATTTAAAATTTCTTTCCTGGAAAACAGCTTTTCTTTTAGCAATCACATTTGCAAGAAGGATATCTGAATTACAGGCACTTATGGCAGTGGAACCTTTCATCATCTTTCATGCGGGCAGGGTGTTCCTCAGAACCAGTCCCTCCTTCATGCCCAAGGTGGTATCCAGTGTGGCTCTTAATCAATCCATTCATTTGCCTACCTTCTTTCCTAACCCACAAAACAAAGGGGAACGGATACTGCACTCTTTGGATGTGCACAGACAGCTTAGATTCTACTTGGACACGACTAAACCTCAAAGGAAATTTGAACAACTGCTGGTGGTATTTGCTGCAGGGACAAAGGGGAAAGCTATTTCAAAACAAACCATTTCAAAATGGAGGGGGCACTGCATTTATTTCTGCTATAAGCACCATGGAAAACCTATACCACAGGGCATCAGACCCCATTCAACCAGGGCCACATCTACCTCTACAGCCTTTCTCATGGGCGTCCCTACTAGGGATATCCTAGAAGCTGCTACCTGGAGTTCTGTACTTACTTTCACCAAGCATTATCATTTACCAACAAGCATTATCATTTACCATTTTTTTCTAAATCCAGGGCTGGTTTTGCCACTGCAGTCTTGCAGGGCCTTATAGCTGGTCCTAATTCTATTTAAATTCCTCCTCCCAACCTTAGCTTTGGGAATCTACCCAAATTTAATAACTGCAGCAGTGAAACATGAAGAACATAGTACAGTTGTGTACACTTACCATAAATGTAGATATTCAAGTGTATTCACTGTTGTAGTCCTGGATGTCCTTCATGGATGCATCTGCAGTCATAACAACTGGGTTGTCCTGTCGTCAGGCAGCCCTTCAGTCGGCCGGATTCCAAAGTCCGGGTCCGGCTTCGGCTGATGTCGCACTCCACCCGACGTCATCTCTGTTGGTCTTCGGGTATAAAAGCATCAGCCGACGCCATTTTCCTCAGTCTTTCTTGCCGCTGGCGCCAAGCAGAAGCTGTTCGCAAGTGCCGGTCGGTCGGATCCAGAGATTACTTCTACCGAATACTACCAAGACTTCTAAAGCTAAGTACCTCGTTGGGGACTCTTTCTTGCCTCAGCCGATGTCAGAAAAAGTTAACAATTGTTTAACCTGTGGGAAACAAATACCTCATAAAGATTTCCACTCTTACTGTCTACCTTGTTTAGGCCCAGCCCACGACGTAGCAGCCTGTTCGGCCTGTGCTTCTTTCAACCGACAACGCTTAGGCGCCGGTCGGAGTTTGCAGAACAGTTTTTCGGTTCTGATTTTGCGTACATTATGCCGTCGGATCCTCCGACTACCCAATCTACCAAAAAACACAAAGATAAAGACCGACACTCGCGGTCCGCGGTTTCGGCCGAAACCATGGTTAAGCAAACCGCGAGTGTCTCCGTTTCGGCCGAAACCGAGAAAACTGATCTAAGTACAGCTGAACCTATTCCTACAACTGAGGCCCCTGCTACAACTCTTGAATCGACCTCAGAAATTTTACCCACTACGGTGGTTGACTTATCAGACACCATCCCCTTGGATGTTTCTACCCCAGCACGTGGTGCTGCTAGGCCTCCAGCAGCCATGTCCATTAAGGCCTTCGCCAGGGCTAAAGCAGCCAAGACTACTAAAACAGTGCCTGTTAAACCCCCCACATCCAGGCCCTCTTCTAGTTCCCAAATGCTTACTTTGGCAGAAGATTTAATTTCTCTAATCAGAGGATCTCAATCTCACCCAGATAGGGCCTCTCAGCCCCCAGAGAAGAGACCTAGGGCAGAGCCCCCTGAGCCAGTGTCCTCTGATGAATCTGCTGATGAATCAGACATAACTGACCAGCCAGAGGCTCCCTTCTCCAATTTTGAAGATTCTGATGCTGAAGAATCCATTCCAGCTGCTTCCCCACCAGAAGAATTCTCCTTTGGGGAAACCTTGCATGCCATGCGAGAACAGTTCCAATGGCAGCAACAGGATTTTTCAGATTCCAGAAAAAGACTTAGGACCTTTCTGCACCTCCCACAGCACAGGCCCTTAGCTATACCACCTGTTCTCTCTGTGGTGGATGATGCTTTCAATGATGTTTGCTCCGCTCCAGATTCTTTACCCCCAGCCCCTGCCAAACCAGACAGATTTTACAGGGTGCCAGATACTCATCACCACCTTTACAAGGCCCCACTTGCAGACCCAGAAACTATATCCCAGGGTCCCAAGGCAGTAGCTGCGACCATAGCTAAAAACCCTACTCCT
Organism: Protopterus annectens; assembly: GCF_019279795.1. Taxonomy (NCBI): domain Eukaryota; kingdom Metazoa; phylum Chordata; order Ceratodontiformes; family Protopteridae; genus Protopterus; species Protopterus annectens. The sequence continues at coordinate 92,630,997 of NC_056729.1, read as the reverse complement.
TCTGAAAGGGAAGCAAGGTCATTAGACAGATGGGGTAAAAAGGTCTACACTTCAGCTACTCTCTCAGTTAGAGCTTTAAACTGTCAGTTTCACATGATACAATACCAAGAGTTTATGCTTGATCAGTTAACTAAAAAACTAACCACTGATGAATCTCTTGATAAGAAATATGTATTAGAGATGGTAAATAACATACAACAGGTTAGCAACCATTCCTTAAAATGTGGCTATGATGCACTGGAGGCTTCATTTAGATCAGCCATGACAGGCACAGTGATAAGAAGGCATGCATGGCTAAAGGAACAAGCTTTACCGGATCATGTTAAAGCTAAGCTGCTAGATGCTCCTATGGACAAGACAAGTTTGTTTGGTACACCTGCCCAGCAGGTTATGAAGAAAATGGAAGAAAAGGCAAAATCTGTTCAAACTGTTAAAGATTTCTTGCAGGTTCAACCCCAAGGTTTAGCAGGAACTGGCCTGCCAAAAATTGGTCCTTTCCTGACTCCACAAAATTTCAAAGGGGCAGGAATAGACGATCCAGAGGCAGAAACCAATCCAGAGGAGGTGCCTACAGAGGACGACAGTGGCAAGGTAACAACAGAGGCACAGACACAGCCGCTGCCACTACATCAGCACAACCACAGTGACTTAACCCTAAATCCGCCTACCAGGGAACAAATAGCAGCTCCTCTAGGCGGAAAGTTAACCTTATTTTCAAGGAACTGGCACTGCATAACAAAAGACAAGTGGATTTTACAAACCATAGATCAAGGTTACCGGTTTCACTTCCACACTTTACCAGTCAAAAGAGGAATGCCAAATCTACCTCCAAATCAAAAACAGAGGCTCTCGCCAGATAATGGAGTTAGCAAACATGAGAGCTGTGGAAAGAGTGCCAACAGCAGAGCAAGGAAAGGGTTCTATTCCAGACTATTCCTAGTTCCAAGAAAGGAAAAAGTTGGAGACCAATTCTCGACCTGTCCACCTTAAATACATACATCATTGTCCCAAAATTCAAAATGCTGACCCTACAGCAGCTTCTTCCCATGCTGGGCAAGGAGTCTTGGCTGGTAACTCTAGATCTCAAGGAGGCATACCTGCACGTCCCCATTCGACCAATCTGCAGAAGATACCTCAGATTTCTTGCAGGATCAGAGCACTATCAATTCTCAGCATTGCCCTTTGGCTTATCTACTGCGCCCAGAGTATTCACAAAATGCCTGGCATCAGTAATCGCCCATTGCAGACTACAGGGAATTCAAATTTACCCATACCTGGACGACTGCCTGCTACAAGGGGACAACAAAAGCAAGCTGACAACAGATTTACAAAGGGTCATTTACTTGCTACAAGCACTGGGATACACAGTCAATTTACAAAAGTCAAGGCTGATACCATCCCAAACAAGGACATTCTTGGGCGGAATTGGACACAGTAAAACAAATGGCATTCCTGACCACAGAAAAACAAAAAGAACTTCCTCTCTACTTCTTGGCACTAACAAAACTGAACAAGTTAACAGCAAGAAAAGTACTGCAGGCCTTGGGCTTCATGGCATCATGCATAATCTTGGTTCCATTTGCCAGACTACATATGAGAAAACTACAGTGGTACCTAAAGAATTTATGGTCCCAACACAGACACAGTCTAGAAACAGAAATCCCACTAATTCCATGCTTAAAACAGGAGTTCCTATGGTGGGCTCAGGCATGCCAGTCAAACCCAGGCCTACCCTTTCGCAGATGTCAAGCAAGCCAGACCATCACAACAGACGCTTCAGACCTAGGATGGGGGACCCACATGCTGGACAAATGCGTGCAAGGATTGTGGACACAGGATCAACTTTACCTGCACATCAACCTAAAAGAAATGCTGGCAGTAAAACTGGCAATCCAAAAGTTCAAACCATTTCTCAAGGAGGGCCAGTTGATGATAAGGACAGACAACACCACAGTCATGTGGTACATCAACAAACAGGGAGGCACTCATTCATACCCCCTATGCAGAATGACCTTGGAGCTGTGGACCCTGGCACTCAGCTACAACATCCAGTTACAGGCAATATTTGTACCGGGAAAGACAATACTCTAGCAGACATATTAAGCAGAACCACTTCGGATGCCCACGAATGGAAGCTGCACCCGGACATCTTCAAGACCATCTCAAAGAAATGGGGAATGCCACAGATAGACCTATTCGCATCACCTCTCAATCACCAGCTCAAAAAATTCTGCACAAGGACATTCCACCCACTAGCATGGAAAGTGGATTCGCTCTCCTTCAACTGGAAAGGCCTAACAGCATATGCATTCCCACCTCTTCCTTTGATACACAAGGTACTACTGAAAATCAAGGAAGAACGTCCAAGGATAATCCTGATAGCTCCGAACTGGCCAAGACAACACTGGTACCCACTACTGAGGAGCATGTCTTGGAACAATATGTGGCCAATACCCCCGATGCCTTTGATGTTAACTCAGAACAACTACAGCATCATACATCCAAACCTAAAAACGTTGCAACTAACGGCATGGAACATCACATAGCAGCAGCTAATCCAGAACTTTCCCAAAGAGTAAAAGACATTATTCTTGAAGCACGCAGACCTTCAACAAGAAGGAACTATGCTGGAAAATGGAAAAGGTTTGTCATTTGGAGTGCAGAAAGAGGAAAAGATGTGTCAAACATAGATATGCCTAACATTCTGGAGTATCTGGCCGAACTTCTTCATTCAGGCCTGTCCTACTCCTCCATCAAGATACATGCATCAGCTATTTCAGCAGAATACAGCTTTGATCCACCTGTTTTTTCGCACCCTTTGCTCAGGCAGTTCCTCAGAGGAATCAAAAATGTAAAACCTCCAAGGAAACCACCATTACCAGCTTGGGATTTGAACTTTGTGCTAGAAAAATTGACACTATCACCCTTTGAACCAGCAGCAACAGCAGACCTACAACACCTGTCATGGAAAACTGCTTTCCTACTGGCAATTACTTCAGCAAGGAGGGTTTCAGAACTACAGGCCTTAATGGCAGTGCAACCCTTCCTAATCTTCCACCAAGATAGAGTGTCCATGAGGACTAATCCTACATTTATGCCCAAGGTGGTATCCAGAGTGTCTTTAAACCAGGCAATCCACCTACCTACCTTCTTTCCCAACCCACAAAACAGAGGGGAAAGAATACTGCATACCTTGGATGTACATAGACAGCTACGCTACTACTTGGACAGAACAACAAATAGCAGAAAGACTGACCAACTTTTGTAGCCTATGCAACAGGAAGGGAAGGAAAAGCTATTTCCAAACAGACAATCTCCAAATGGATAGGAAATTGCATACGATTCTGTTACTCCTTCCATGGAAAACCAATTCCACAGAACATAAGACCTCATTCTACAAGGGCAACAGCCACTACCACAGCCTTCTTACGAGGAGTGGCAACCAAAGACATTATTGAGGCGGCTACTTGGACCTCCGTGCATACATTTGCCAAGCATTATAATTTGCCTCTATATTCCAGATCCCGAGCAGGGTTTGCCACTGCTGTACTGCAAGGGATCCTAAACACACCATAATCTACTTTTATCCTCCTCCCCTAGTTGGCTATGGTATTCTACCCAGTTGTTATGACTGCAGATGCATCCATGAAGGACATAGTACAGTTTTGTACCTACCATAAATGTAGATGTCCGAACTGGATAGCATCTGCAGTCAGGATTACCCTCCCTCCTTCCCATCTGTGGTACTCCTAGGGTGTTTACCCTCCTAATAGCTAGCTGTTGGGGGGGAGTCTTTTATGGTGTATTTGTTTGTATATATGTACATACATGCTTATTGTTGTGTTTACCTCTATCTATTTGGAAACATTGGCATCTATCCAAATTTTAGCCTGCAAGAGGGCTTCTGGCATCTGGGGCAAGAAACACTGAGGAAAATGGCGTCGGCTGATGCTTTTATACCCGAAGACCAACAGAGATGACGTCGGGTGGAGTGCGACATCAGCCGAAGCCGGACCCGGACTTTGGAATCCGGCCGACTGAAGGGCTGCCTGACGACAGGACAACCCAGTTGTTATGACTGCAGATGCTATCCAGTTCGGACATCTACATTTATGGTAGGTACAAAACTGTACTTTACCCTCCCTCCAGCCCCCTTTCTTCTTTTGGCTATACCTCTACTCTCACCTACTATGCTCTAAAAGCTTTTTGGTGTGTTTGCTTTTTTGTTGGAGGTATATCCTTGTATTTATAGATTTAATTGCTTCCCATTAGGGGGGCACCTGATATCTGGGGCAAGAAAAACTGATGTAATGGCGTCGGCTGCATGTTTTATACCCCTGACGACCTGACGTCATGGAAGAAGGGACAGCAACTGATGCAGGACCTAAGACTTTGTTAATCAGGCCGACTGAGGGCTACTGCAAGCAGATAACCCAAATGTAATGACTGCAACAGTGAATATACTCGAACATCTACATTTATGGTAAGTGTACACAACCGTACTTTTCTAACACCACCAGCATCTTCCAGCAAGTGGTGACCTTTCAGCAGAATGTAGTCTAGCAAAGAAACACTCAAGTATAAGAAGGCCTTTGCATAGATGCAAGCATGGAAGGGTGGCACAGGCTGGGTAAGGCAGCAAATAGAGGTTTAGTTAGATGGGTAAATTTTTCCTCACCTTGTACTGCCTCTGCTACCCCTCACCTCCCCAGCCCTTTTCTTGCTACACTCTTCTCAACACATAATGTAAGAGATTTCCTGCTTAATAACAAAGATAAATAACTGATTTCAGACAAATTGGAATTTATTTCTGCTAGCTGTAAAATGGAATTGGGACCCTTTCTTCCCTTCGCAGAAATACCTGCTGTCCCATTATGTCAAGTAAATTGAGTACAGCTAGTTTTTGCTCAAGTCTTTTGGTGCAAAGCTCTAGCAGAGGAAACCCTTAGGGGGGAGCAAGGAAGAGATTTCTATTCCGAACCTCCTGGTGCTGTAGAAGACTAGCATTTGAAGGCCATCCTAGGTCTTTCCTTACTGAACACTTTTCAGAAAAGAACCAGTTTAAAAATGCATACCTTAAAATTGCTTCTCCCTTTTCGTATGGCATATACTGTCTGGATTTCCTGGATCAGTTGGATGTTTACCTGTATGTCCCTGTCCACAAGAACCACATATACGGTTCCTGCAGTCTGACGCAAGTAGTCAGGTTTTTTTTTTGTTTGTTTTTTTTTTCTGGCAAACCGTGGTCACAGAGACCAACAAATACTAAAAGAATTCAAACACGCAATGGATACTCAGATGTGCAGTCTTCTGAGAAGTTGCAGGTCATTTTATGTTTAGCATAAAGATAGAAAAAAATAGAACCTGTTAGATGAGTATTTTCTGTTATGTCAGCACACTGCATTTCTTTTTATGCATGGAGATCCACCTCAGAATTTCTTTGCTTTTGTTTGTTTTGAAGGAATTGATGAACCTTTACAAATAAAACGAAGAAAGGTGATTAAGCCAGGTTTCACACACAGCCCTTGGAAAAGTGCTTATATTAGACAACACAGAATTGACACCAACTGGCGAAGGGGAGATCTGAAGTCTCCCAAGGTAGGTAGTGTTTTACTTTTGATTATACTGGTCAGCAAATGGATACTGAGAAGTTCTGTGGTCAGATATTTATTTCAATGAGTATTTGGAGCTATTTTATATATGCCTTTTGCCTCCTTGCCTACTGACCACCAGAATCAAGCATCATAAAGGGGGTCTTAGCAAATGAAGGCAAGTTCAGGTGCTCCTTCTTCTTGTGCAAGAGCAGAATTTGTTTTACTTGTAAGCTTTGTTGATACTTCAGCATAGTAGTCATATTGCTGATTGCTAATATGTGTTTTTTCCCCTCCCTTTCTATAGGTGTTAAAGGGTCATGATGATCATGTCATCACATGCCTGCAGTTTTGTGGTAGTCGTATTGTAAGTGGTTCTGATGATAATACACTTAAAGTATGGTCAGCACTTTCAGGCAAGGTAAGCTGCCTTCTCTTACAGGTTCAGAGCATTTAAAAGTACAGGTTAGATTGATTTTTGTATCTTTCAACATGGTTAGCTAACCATTGACCTCTGTCTTTCACTGTCGTCGTATGTTTGGTGCATTATATCAGAACTGAAAATAGTTAAGTACTTGTCATTGATAAACCAATCAAATATTTCTCATCAGAAGATACTTTCAGCAAACACGCATCTATTGTGTGTGTGTGCTAGTTGGGCAGTGAAGTGTGTAGCTTGAGGATGAACCAACCAGAATGCAGTGACCATGCTTCCATAGCTTCCCAACCCATCAAAACATATATATCCTTTAACAAGCCCCTGCCTCAACCTATGCTGAATTACATGACCCCCCCCCCCCAATAGGTATGCCCTTCTTCCCCTACTGTGCCATCAAGCTTCTCAAACCACTTATTGAAAGCTGGTCACCTGAGCAGTAGTCATGGCTTTATCCATCTACACCACTGGCACTGTTTTATTGCTTTTGGCAGTCACACATTTGTAGGGGATTGCTAGAAGTGGCTGTTGGTTTGTGGGGGCCAGTCTGTGGATGACGATAAAGGATATGGTGGTTGCTATAAATTTATTATTGTTGTGGCCTTGTAATGGACATAGTGCCAGTGTATAGTGTCTCAGCTACATTACTGTGATCATTTTTCTTTCTCTTTCTTCACAACCGAACATTGATGGGATACTTCGAAAGTGGCTTTTTGGGGGTGATGTAGGGAGGGTAGGGCATGTGTAAAAACATGGTACAGTTATGTTGTCTGGCTAACCAGAGGCAATGCATGTATTAGTGAACAGCAGGTTGAAATTCATGACTGAGGCCACTGTGTCCTTATCATAGATTTGCACACAGTGACCATCTTATTTTGGGGGTATCAGGCTGTATATGAAAGCAAAGTCAGTTGCATGGTTCATTGGAAACGGTCCTTAATATGGATAGTTTGGAAGAGGGAGACGGGCATACTTTGTCCAAGAGCAACAAATTGAAATAAATTATTTTTGTCATTATTCACATTCTGCGTAGTCAAATATCAGTCATGTACACAAGGTGGTCTTTTTGAGGAAGGAGTGAGGAAAGTTGCTATACATAAAAGCACACAATCATTACCTGATCATTGTTAAATAAAAATGATACATTTTTTTTTGGGGGGGGGGGCAGTCAGTGTGTCTGACAGCATTAAATAGAAATGCATTACTGAGATTGTTACATTTTCTGTTTTCTTCTCAGAGTCATCAGAAGTGTAAAGAATTTAGATATTTTTTTTGGAAGCAGGTGATTGTGAAAGCAAAGGGCACTTGTAGGACAATTTCTAAATGATTATTGATGAGCTTTGTTGGGGGGAAGGTCAGTATTTGTCGAACAATTTGGCCATTATGTTTGTGATGACTTCATAGTCAAAGGTAGTAACCTTTACACTTCCAAACTAAAGGACAGAGCACCACAAGTGGAACCAGACTGGAAATATTGCCACCAGAGCTCAAACTTCTGCCGTAACTCTCAAGGTGCCCCGCTCCTCCTACTCTAGATGTCATTTGCTGCTTTTGGCGGTTGGACATAGTCTACAGGGCTCAAACTTAAGAGAGAGGGTGAGTCTTTTTATTTCTTGTGTGATTTCTGCTTACCAGATACAACTTTAACCTTAGCTGCTTCCCAGGTCACCTCTCAGTTCAGAGCCTCTCATCTGGAGTCACAGCCGAGAGAAGGTTGTTCCAAAAGGCTATTCTAGACCTCATCCTTCCAAGGAAGACCTTCCTTGGAGTGGACACATACAAGTGTCCTGGAGTTTACCTAAGAAAAGACTGTGAGAGAGGAGGTGCCTGAATGCCCAAGCTGACTCCCTAACCCTGGACACAAATCTCGGGGAAGGCTGTCAACAGTCCCCTTTAGATGACCTCAAATGTAGATAAATTCTTGAAATGATGAGGTAGAGAGGCTCTATACTGATTGACACCCCCCCCCATGGGTGAGGATATTCTGCAGGAGTACTTTCCGACTAACCCCATCTACATCTTTGGTGGTCTCTACCTCCCCCCAGCAAGTCTTCAGATCAAGACACAGGTTTCTCTGAAGTGAAGTCAACACCTTAACCACTATGCCAAACTCCCAACAATGCTTAATATCACATCACTGTCCATGAAACATAGCCATGATGTGATTAATGGAGTAGCCAGAGCAGCTGAGACAGGTATCACTCTGAGATATCTCACCTGACTCAGGGGGTTGTGGGGTTGTGAGAGCTTTAAGGCATTTTTCTCCAACACCATATTTGATAGGTCAGCCCTCTTCAAACCCAGAGTGAAAAGAAATTGCTCAAGAGCATTCAGGAAGGGAGAGCCCCTGTCAGCTGGTGGTATCAAATTCACAGGAGCCAAAAGGGTGCCAAGAATTTGTGATACTGTAATGTTCAACAGCAACTCTTTGAGCAGTGATCAGACAGAGCTCCACAAGGAAGAGGTGGCTACTTCTTTGGATGCTGTCTGCGAGGTAAAGGGGTTCCAAAAAATCGAGGTTTCTGTGGTACTTCTCCAAGGAGGCAACAGCACAGTCCCTGGCAGTTTTCTTCAACTGTACTATCCTAAAGGTAGTTGAGGATCCATCTGTCCTTCAACTGGCAAACATAGCTGACCATTATGCAGGACAGACTGATAACTGGATATAATATCCCGAGGCTATACAGTACCATTTGAGGGAAGCTGAAGCTGACCTCTATTCATTTCCAGACATGCCACCCCATCAGAAAGAACAGAGGTCGTCAAACATTTAGAAAAATAGTCATCCAAGAGGGTCCCCAAGATCAGAAAGTGTATATCTTTTATTCCAGGTTCTTTTTAGTCTCTAAGAAAATCAAGGACCTCGGGGGCATCTTCCATTATAGCAGCTTAAACCACTGTCTGAAAACCTAGTTCCAGATGGTCACGTTGTGTGCCATTCTTTCCCCTCTGGAAGGGAATTGGATGCGCTTCATAGACCTTTAGGATGCTTTTCTGCCCATAAAAATAGTTAGAACTTCCGGGAAATTCCTGCACTTCTGCCTAGGAGCTAGTCATTACCAGTTCAGAGCCCTGCTGTTTGGTCTCACCCCCACCCCCCCACAATTGCTCATGAAATGCTTGACAGTGGCTCTCTCTCATTTGAGACTGAGAAATTAGAATGTTTTCATATTTAGGTAACTGGCTCCTCTTCTCTTCCACAAGAGATTTGTTGAAAGCAAGGGGCTGCTTATGGTAACTGTACTTTGGGGTGACAGTGAACACTGTAAAGCTGAAGCTATTGCAAAACTTGATTTTTCATAGGCTGCCACCTGGAAACCTTCAGTCAAATTGCTATAGTTCCCCAGGACAGACATTTTATCTTATAGGATTTAGTTTGTGTTTTGCTTCAACATCCTACACCACCACTGTTTCTCATTCTAAAGATGCTGAGTCTCATAACAGCATCAGTCAGTCCTCTGACAAGATTTTATAAGGGAGTACTTCATTGTACCCTCAGAGTTTGGTGGCTTCCAGTTGTAGGGGGTCAGTGAGTCAGAGAATCAAGTTAAGAGTGTGCAGTGTTTGTCTACAAGCCTAGTCTAACCCAGGGGTGGTTCTCTTCTCCATCCCCTAAAATCATGTTCAGCATGGGCACGTTTTCCTTGGAATGTTGGAAAATTGCTTAAGCAGATGGACCAGGGTACATGGACTGAGCAGTAGGCCAGTTTGCACATAAGGTGTAAGCCAGTTTGCAAATGGTTGTACTGGAGAATGAGGGTGCTCTGGTTCAGCCAGAATTGCAGATGTTTCAGGACGACCTTCCCATGATGTGATAGCTATATATGACAGTATGTTAGTATTGTAGTGGTGTGGTACATCAGCATATAGAGAGCAACTAGGTCTTGCCACACACTGAGGCCATTGAGATCTGGGGAGTGAAAGATGCCCTTACGCTTTGTCATTGTAATGCATATCCCCAGTTTGACTAACTACCTTGTGGACAAGCTCAGCAGGTACATCCTTATGCCTAGTGGTCCGACAAACGTTGTCTAGCACCAGTGTTATTACCACTACTGGAAAAGCCATGTTGCAACTCTTTCACATCCTATCTAATACTGTAGTAACGTTTTTCTTCTTCTTTCCACAGGGACAGACACAAAGGGATGTTGTAGTCCAGGAAGAGCTGTTGAGGCTTCTGGACACCATTCCTCCCCTGTGTCTCATGGTTGATGTTTCTTCAGAAAGTGAAGATGTGTAGAGCCAGTGATCCTCATAGCCCCCTTTTGGTTTTGACAGTTGATTCCATATCAAAATGTTTTGGAGCCTGTCTCGTATCTCCTGTTAACACCTATTGGCAAACCTCTTCTGGATGTCTTCTCCTTCATGTTAACTGCAAGTATTTTCCAGTTCCATTGATGGCCACAGACCCGTCGTACTCTTCTACAGTGGTCCATTTTCTTATTGCATCTTAGAAACCTTCCACCAGAAAGCTTTACAAAGGTAAAGGAGAAAAAAGTTTTCCTGATCTTTGTGTTTAACTGTTGCAGTCATTACATTTGGGTAATCTGCTGGCAGGTTGCCCTCAGTCGGCCTGATTAACAAAGTCTTTGGTCCTGCGTTGGTTGCTGTCCCTTCTTCCATGATGTCAGGTCGTCAGGAGTATAAAGCATGCAGTCGACGCCATTACACCAGTGATGTCCTTCAAGGATGCATCTGCAGTCATAACAAATGGGTTGTCCTGTCGTCAGGCAGCCCTTCGGTCGGCCGGATTCCAAAGTCTGGGTCTGGCCTCGGCTGGTGTCGGACTTCACCCGACGTCATAGCTGCAGTTCTTCGGGTATAAAGGCATCAGCCGACGCCATTTTCCTCAGTTTTTCTTGCCGCGTGGCGCCCGAAGCAGAAGCTGTTCGCAAGTGCCGGTCGGTCAGATCCAGAGATTACTACTACCGAATACTACCAAGACTTCTAAAAGCTAAGTACCCGTTGGGGACTCTTTCTTGCCTCAGCCGATGTCAGAAAAAGTGAATAACTGTTTAACTTGTGGGAAACAAATACCTCATAAAGATTTCCACTCTTACTGCTTACCTTGTTTAGGCCCAGACCACGACGTAGCAGCTTGTTTAGCCTGTGCTTCTTTCAACCGACGGACGCTTAGACGTCGGTCGGAGTTTGCTGAACAGTTTTTCGGCTCAGATTTTGCGTACATAATGCCGTCGGATCCTCCGACTTCACAAGTTGTTAAGAAACGCAAAGAAAAGGACCGACACTCGCGGTCCGCGGTTTCGGCCGAAACCGCGGTTAAGCAAACCGCGAGTGTCTCGGTTTCAGCCGAAACCGAGCAAACGGTTCTATCTTCAGCCGAATCCATGACTACTACCGAGGCCCCTTCTAACCTGGTTGAATCGGCCTCTGAAGTTCTACCTGCTACTGTGGTTTCACAAGTATTATCGGACACCATCCCTTTGGATGTTTCAACCCCTGCACGTGGTGCTGCTAGGCCGCCTGCAGCCATGTCCATAAAGGCCTTTGCCAGGGCTAAAGCAGCCAAAACTTCTAAGTCTGTGCCTGTTAAGCCCCCCTCTCACAGGCCCAGTTCCAGTTCCCAAATGCTCACTCTGACAGAGGATCTCATCTCTTTAATTAGGGGATCCCAATCTCACCCAGACAGGGCCTCTCAACCTCCTCCAGAAAAGAGACCTAGAGCAGAGCCCCCTGAGCCAGTGTCCTCAGATGATTCTTCTGATGATACAGAAAATACAGACCATCCAGAGGCTCCTTTTTCTACTTATGAAGACTCCGATGCTGAGGAATCTATTCCTTCTGCCTCTCCACCAGAGGAATTTTCCTTTGGGGAAACCTTACATGCCATGAGAGAGCAATTCCAATGGCAGGGACAAGATTTCTCAGATTCAAGGAAAAGGCTTAGGACCTTTTTACATTTACCACAACATAGGCCTTTAGCTATACCTCCAGTTCTTCCTGTTGTAGATGATGCATTTAATGATGCTTGCACTGCTCCTGATACTTTACCTCCAGCCCCTGCTAAGCCCGATAGGTTCTACAGGGTCCCAGACACTCATCACCATTTATACAAGGCTCCTTTTGCAGATCCCGAGACTATCTCACAAGGGCCTAAGGCAGTAGCTTCGACCTCAGTTAAAAACCCTCTCCCTTCTGAAAGGGAATCCAGGTCCTTAGAGAGATGGGGTAAAAAAGTATACACCTCTGCTACTCTCTCAGCTAGGGCATTAAACTGTCAGTTTCATATGATCCAATACCAGGAGTTTATGCTTGATCAGTTAACTAAGAAACTGTCCTCTGATGATTCTTTAGATAAGAAATATGTTCTAGAAATGGTGCATAACATTCAGCAGGTTAGTAACCATTCTTTAAAATGTGGCTATGATGCACTGGAGGCTTCCTTTAGATCAGCCATGACTGGCACAGTTATCAGAAGGCATGCATGGTTGAAAGAACAGGTCTTGCGGATCATGTTAAAGCAAAACTATTAGATGCTCCTATGGATAAGGTCAGTTTATTTGGTTCTCCTGCTCAACAGGTACTGAAGAAAATGGAAGAGAAGGCAAAATCTGTACAAACAGTGAAAGATTTCTTACAGGTTCAGCCTCCAAGGTTTAGCAGGAACTGGCCTTCCAAAATTGGTCCTTTCCAGACTCCTCTAAAACTCAGAGAGGCAGGAATAGGCATTCAAGAGGCAGAAATCAATCCAGAGGAGGTGCCTACAGGGCGCCAGTGGCAAGGTAACAACCAACGAGGCACAGACACAACAACTACCACTGCAACAGGACAATCACAGTGACTTGGCTCTGGCACCGCCTACCAGGGAACAAATAGCAGCACCCTTAGGCGGAAAGTTAGCCTTATTTTCAAAAAACTGGCACTATATCACAAGAGACAAGTGGATTTTGCAAACTATAGACCAAGGCTACAGGTTCCATTTCCATACTTTACCAGGAAAAAGAGGAATGCCAAACCTGTCACCAAATCAAAAGACAGAAGCTCTAAAACAAATAGCTCAATTAGCAAAGATGAGAGCTATGGAAAGGGTACCATCTATGGAACAAGGAAAGGGATTTTACTCCAGACTATTCCTGGTACCAAGAAAAGTGAAAAATTGGAGGCCTATTCTCGACCTGTCCGCTTTAAACACATTCATCATTGTTCCAAAATTCAAAATGCTGACCCTACAGCAACTTCTTCCCATGCTGGGCAAGGAGTATTGGCTGGTTACTCTAGATCTCAAGGAGGCATACCTGCACGTCCCCATACAACCAAATTGCAGAAGATACCTCAGATTTCTTGCAGGATCAGAGCATTATCAATTCTCAGCATTGCCCTTTGGCTTATCTACTGCGCCCAGAGTGTTCACGAAATGCCTGGCATCAGTAATCGCTCACTGCATGCTTCAGGGAATCCAAATATATCCATACCTGGACGACTGCCTGATACAAGCGGACAACAAAAACAAGCTAACAGAAGACTTACAAAGAGTCATTTGCTTACTGCAAGCCCTGGGATATACAGTCAATATAAAAAAGTCAAGACTGATACCATCCCAAAGAATAACCTTCTTAGGTGCAGAATTGGACACAGTAAAACAGATGGCATTCCTAACTGCAGAAAAACAAAAACAACTTCCTCTCTACTTCTTGGCATTAACAGAGCAGAACAAACTAACAGCAAGGAAAGTACTGCAGGCCTTGGGCTTCATGGCATCCTGCATAATCCTGGTCCCTCATGCCAGACTGCATATGAGAAAGCTACAGTGGTACCTGAAGAATTTATGGTCTCAACACAGGCACAGTTTAGAAACCGAAATACCATTAATCCCATGCCTGAAACAAGAGTTCCTATGGTGGGCTCAGGCATGCCAGTCAAACCCAGGTTTGCCCTTCCACAGCATTCAACCAAGCCAAACCATCACAACGGACGCCTCGGACCTCGGTTGGGGGGCCCACATGCTGGACAAGTGCATACAAGGCTTATGGACTCCAGATCAGCTGCACCTGCACATAAATCAAAAGGAAATGCTGGCAGTAAAACTAGCAATCCAGAATTTCAGACCATTCCTCCAAGAAGGGCAGTTGATGATAAGGACAGACAACACCACAGTCATGTGGTACATCAACAAACAGGGAGGCACTCATTCATACCCTCCATGCCGGATGGCACTGGACCTATGGAATATGGCTCTGAGCTACAACATTCAGTTACAAGCAATTTTTGTACCGGGAAAAGAAAACATCCTAGCAGACATATTAAGCAGAACTACCTCGGATGCTCACGAATGGATGCTACACCCAGACATCTTCAAGGTCATCACAAAGAAATGGGGACTGCCACAAATAGACCTATTCGCATCCCCACTCAATCACCAGCTCAAGAAATTCTGCACAAGGACTTACCACCCACTTGCTTGGAAGGTGGACTCTCTATCCTTCAGTTGGAAAGGCCTGACAGCATATGCATTCCCACCTCTTCCTTTGATGCACAAGGTGCTATTGAAAATCAAAGAGGAACGTCCAAGGATCATTCTGATAGCTCCAGACTGGCCAAGACAACATTGGTACCCATTACTGAGAAGCATGTCTCGGGGGAAAATGTGGACACTGCCCCTGATTCCTTTGCTGTTAACTCAGAACGGCTACAACACCCTGCATCCAAACCTGAAAACTCTGCAGCTGACTGCCTGGAACATTACATAAGAGCAACTAACCCAGATTTATCCCAAAGGGTTAAAGACATTATCCTTGAGGCCCGCAGACCTTCAACAAGAGGGAACTATGCAGGAAAATGGAAAAGGTTTCTCATTTGGAGTACTGAAAGGGGAAAAGATGTGTCAAAGGTAGACATTGCCAACATCCTGGAGTATTTGGCAGAACTTTTCCATACAGGCCTGTCCTATTCCTCCATCAAGATACATGCATCAGCTATTTCTGCGGAATACAGCTTCGATCCCCCTGTCTTCTCGCATCCTCTACTCAGGCAGTGTCTGAGAGGAATTAAAAATGTAAAACCTCCTAGGAAACCACCATTACCAGCATGGGACTTGAACTTTGTGCTAGAAAAATTGACACTCCCCCCCTTTCAAACCAGCAGCAACAGCAGATCTACAACACCTATCCTGGAAAACTGCTTTTCTGCTGGCAATTACCTCAGTAAGAAGGGTTTCTGAGCTACAGGCTTTAATGGCAGTACAACCCTTCCTAATCTTCCATCAAGGTAGAGTGTCCATGAGAACAAATCCTACATTTATGCCTAAGGTGGTATCCAGAGTGTCTTTAAACCAGGCAGTCCACCTACCTACCTTCTTCTCCAATCCACAAAACAGGGGGGAAAGACTGCTGCATACTTTGGATGTACATAGACAGTTGCGCTACTACCTGGACAGAACCAAGGGCAATAGAAAAACTGACCAGCTTCTGGTAGCATATGCAACAGGAAGGGAAGGAAAAGCAATTTCAAAACCGACAATCTCCAAGTGGATAGGAAATTGCATTAGATTCTGTTACTCCTACCATGGAAAGCAAACTCCACAGAACATAAGGCCTCATTCTACAAGGGCTACAGCCACTACCACAGCTTTCTTACGAGGAGTGGCTACCAAGGACATTATAGAGGCTGCTACTTGGACCTCCGTGCATACATTTGCCAAGCATTATAACTTACCTTTATACTCTAGATCCCGAGCAGGGTTTGCCACTGCTGTTTTGCAAGGGATCCTAACTACACCATAATTTCCTCTTCCTCCTCCCCTAGTTTGGCTATGGTATTCTACCCATTTGTTATGACTGCAGATGCATCCTTGAAGGACATAGTACAGTTTTGTACCTACCATAAATGTAGATGTCCGAACAGGAATGCATCTGCAGTCAGGATTACCCACCCTCCTTCCCCTCTGTGGTATTCCTAGGGTATTTGCCCATCTAATAGCTAGCTGGGGGGGGATCTCTTATGGTGTATTTGTTTGTATATATGTACATACATGCTTATTTTTTGTGTTTGCCTTCTACTATTTGGAAACATTGGCATTTATCCAAAATTTAGCTATCCAAGAGGGCAACTGGCATCTGGGGCAAGAAACACTGAGGAAAATGGCGTCGGCTGATGCCTTTATACCCGAAGAACTGCAGCTATGACGTCGGGTGAAGTGCGACACCAGCCGAGGCCAGACCCAGACTTTGGAATCCGGCCGACCGAAGGGCTGCCTGACGACAGGACAACCCATTTGTTATGACTGCAGATGCATTCCTGTTCGGACATCTACATTTATGGTAGGTACAAAACTGTACTTTTCTTGCCGTGCGGTGCCCGAAGCAGAAGCAGTTCGCAAGCGCCAGTCGGCCAACTCCTGAAATTTTCGTTTTCAAGTTTCAGAACCGAAGTCTTCAACTTAAACCTAAGTACCCCGTTGGGGAAACTTTTTCTTGCTCCATACCGATGTCGGTAAAGGTTAATAATTGCATTACTTGTGGAAAGCAAATACCTCATAAAGATTTTCATTCGTACTGTATTCTTTGCCTAGGCCCTTACCACGACGTACCTTGCTGTCGGTTTTGTGCTTTATTTAATCAGCGCACTATCCGTCGTCGGTACATTTTTGCTTCTAAATATTTCGGTTCTTTGTTTAATTACCCAAAAATGTCGGTTAGCCATCCAGCTACCGGGATTCCGAAAAAACACAAAGATAAAGATAGAGACAGGCTGCCAAGGTCCAAAACTGCCAACGACGCTTCTCCTAAGCCAGTCTCCAGTTTGCCGGTACTCAGTGAGGCGCTTTCGCAGCCCCTGATACCCGCTACTTCTGATTTGCAGGCCTCTACTGAGACCCATTCGGAGTCCGGTATGCCGCGAGATGCTTCACCTATGGAACCCGTGGATGTCTCTACCTTGGATGGGTCCGGAGCCGCTGTGTAGGCACTGGGTTCTGAGTCTGTATTCAGTCCTACAGACTTGCATATTAAATCGACACCACCTTCATTACTAAGGCCTAAATCTTGATCCATGTCTAAAAAACTGACGCCCAGGCCACATGTTCAGGCCCCATGCCTAAAAAACAAATGATAAAAATGGCTGAAGATGTAATTACTTTAATCAGGGGTAGTCAACCCCCCCCCCCTAAGAGGCCTAGGGCTGATCTTGATTATGAATCTTCTGGTCAGGATTTTGTTTTTTCTGACTCTTCTAATGTCCTGGATTTGTCCATACCTACTTATGAGGATTCTGATGCAGAGGATTCCATTCCCTCTGCTTCCCCTCCTGAGGATTTTTCTTTTGTGGAAACTTTACATACTTTAAGGGAGCATTTCCACTGGGAAAGCCAGGAATTTTCTGACTCAAAAAAGAGGCTTAGGGGATTTCCTTCTTCTGCCTCAGCATAGGCCTTTGGCTATACCTCCTGTACTAGACATTGTTAATGTGTTCTCGGAGTCCAGTTTGGCCCCTGATTCCCTGCCTCCAGCTCCTAGTAAACCTGTCCGATACTGCAGGGTTCCTGAGTCCCACAAGTTCCTTTTCAAAAATCCTGTTGCAGATCCAGAAACCATTTCTCAGGGACCCAAGGGCATTAAGGCTTCTACTGCTAAAAATCCTACCCCTTCTGATAGAGAATCTAGGGTGCTAGATAGATGGGGTTAAAAGGTTTATACTTCTGCAACCTTGGCAATCAGAGCTTTAAACTGCCAATTTCATATGATGTTCATCGTGTTTCACTGTTGCAGTTATTACTCTTGGGTTATCCTACTGGCAGGCTACCCTCAGTCGGCCAGAATTCCAATATGTTAAATATCAACAGCATATTATTGGACTGCTTAAGCATAAAGTGATGTTGATTCCTGACTGTGTGTAAAATAAAGATTTACAGGATTTAATGCATTCTGCTGAACAAGTTGGAAAACATACTTTGCAATGTGATTTTGATTCTTTAGAGGCCTCCTGCAGGACTGCTGTTACTGGGTCTGTGCTTAGAAGGCATGCTTGGCTTAAGGAGCAATCTTTGCCTGATCATGTTAAAGCTAAATTGTTGGATGCTGCTTTAAATCAGGACCACCTGTTTGGCAATAAGGCTGAAGAAGTTTTAAAAAAGATGGAAGATAAAGCTAAATCTATGCAAACTGTTAAAGATTTCTTACAAGTGCAACCTCCAAGATTTAGTAGGCACTGGCCTACTAAGAGTTGGTCCTTTCCAGCCCTTCCAGATCCTCTCAAGCCAAACCCAGACGCAGCAAAAACCCCAGTTTTCAGTCCCAGGGTACTCTCAGAACTAAGCAGTGGGGGGCCTCCAATTCCAAATCTGGAAATAACAAGACACCCCCCTATAGTAAACAGTCTCAATGATTTCCTTTAAAAATTACCAAGCACTTATCTCTTAACTGCCCCTTTGGGGGGAAAGATTGCTCTTCATGCAAAGAACTGGGAACTCATAACCCAGGACAAATGGGTTTTAAATAGTGTCCCAGGGATACAGATTTCATTTCTGCACGTTGCGAACACCAAACAGGTGGCCAGACCTGCCCCCAAATCAGTGGGCAGAGGCTCAAAAACAAGTACTTTCCCTCTTAAGCATGGGGGCTATTCAGCTGGTACCAGAAGAGGAAAAGGGACAAGATTTCTATTCCAGGCTTTTTCTGGTATCCAGAAAAGACAAATCATGATGTCCAATCCTACACCTGTCTACTCTAAACACCTTTCTGGAGATTCCAAAATTCTAGATGCCGACTCTTCACCAGTTATTTCCTATGCTAGGCAAAGACACCTGGTTGGCAACTCTAGATTTAAAAGAAACATACCTACATATCCCAATTGGAATCTTGCAGAAGATACCTACGCTTCAAAGCAGGCTACTTGCATTATCAGTTCTCTGCACTGCCCTTTGGCTTGTCTACTGCGCCCAGGGTATTCACAAAGTGCCGGTCTCCAGTTATTGCATTCAAATATACCCATACTTGGACGATTGTCTAATTCAGGCAGAAAACCAGGGCATATTCTAAATCATCTGGTGTTTGTAAAAAGGGTTCTAGTTTGTCTGGGGTACACCATAAACAAAAAGAAATCACAACTGGTACCCTGTCAACAAATTACATTCCTGGGTGCAAGCTTGAATACAACTGCCCAGATGGCTTTCCTCAAGCCAGAGAAGCAAATTCATTTGGTAACTTACTTCAAACAAGTGGCCACAAAAACCCTGCTATATCTGCAAGACAAATACTGCAAACCTTTGGGGTTCATGGCCTCCTGCATTCTTTTAATTCCATATGAAAGACTGTATATGAGGAAACTACAGTGGTATCTAAAAAGTCTATTGAGTCACCATTGTCACAGCCTGGAAACAATGATTCCTGTCATACCTTGCCTACACCTAGAGTTCCTATGGTGGGCAGAAGCCTGCCGCCAAAACAAAGGACTACCATTCACACTACCCTCTGCTGCCCAAACCCTAACTACAAATGCATCAGACTGTGCATGGGGGGGGGTCTACCTGGCAGGGAAGTGCATTCAGGGCAAATGGAACCCAAATCAAATGCAGAATCAAGAAAAAATTAGCCAAGACCAAAGCCAACAACAAACAGAAAAGTCTTGAAGAATTTGAAGTAATCACCATAATCACCAGCCAGGAAACTATTTGTAAAAAAAAATCCTTAACGCTGAAATTGTACAAAGCGTTTTTGTCTGAGTGTCACCCAGACTTCTTCAGAAATCAAAACAATTAACACAATGATAATTGCACCTATATACCCTAAACTTGATTGACAAGCCAATAAACATAAAATCACTTGACAATTAACTATTAGATACTAAGTAGTGAGGGAATACATAGAAAAAGCGACATGTACCCAACTTCACAACATTTTAAAACCATACATATATATGTATAAACACTAAAACCAACAACATAAATAAATTTCATAGATTTTATAAATATGTAAAAATGAAATTATAAAGATAAAACAACACATTTCCCCCTCCCCACCAAAAGGGCAAATATCTATCCCAGCAGAGTGCTGCCCCCCTGACATCTCAGATGCTCAAGTAAGAGCCGCCCTCTCCAAAGCAAAAAAACACAGCATCAATGGGACCAGACGGTGTCCCGGGCTGCGTCCTACATGAACTCCAAGAAGAGCTAAACCCAAACATAAAACTACTGTTCAATCTCAGACTTGCTACAGGATATGTACCTAAAGAGTGGCGTACAGCAACAGTGGTCCCTCTCCACAAAGGTGGTGCCTCAACGGATCCTGGAAACTATCGCCCCATAAGCCTGACTAGCTTGGTCTGCAAAGATATGGAAAGGATCATCATGGACCTCATAAATAAAGATATTCGGGACCTACAGACACTGAATCCTACCCAGTTCGGCTTTAAGGGCAGATCCTGCCTCTTAAACCTGGTCGATTTCTTTGAAACAGTCACCCAAGGTCATTGACGAGGGGAAGCTGGTCCACACAGCCTACCTGGACCTCGCAAAAGCCTTCGGTACAATACCCCACTCGGGCATTATAGATAAGCTCACCAGCTTAAATATAAACCCCTATGTCACTAGATGGGTTACAAACTGGCTCAAGGACAGAACCCGCATGGTTAGAATTGCTGGAGCCATGTCAGACTCCAACCCATTTACAAGTGGCATCCCACAAGGCTCAGTCCTGGGACCTCTCTTGTTCGGTATATATTTCTCGGAGGTACAGGCCAACACGGAGGACTGTGGCTGACCAAGTTCGCAGATGACTGCAAACTGGGCGCCATAATCGACTCTCCAGCCGACACAAGCATCCTCCAAAAGGGCCTCATAGAAACAGACAACTGGTGCCAGAGCCATGGCCTCAAGCTAAACGCCAAAAAGTGTATAGTCATCCCCTTTGGCAAAAACAAAGTGCCCACAAATTACCACATGGGTGGTAATCCATTAAGTACAGAAGAAGTAATTAGGGACCTGGGGACCCAAGTTGATAGCAATCTTTCTTTTGACAACCACGTGGCCAAAATGGTTAGAAAAACATTTTATATAGCCCACCTAATCATGAAGGGATTCACATCTAGATCAGGGGAGGTCATCGTGCCTCTTTCCTCATCCCTCATCAGGCCCGTAATTGAGTACAATACCCCTTTTTGGGATGTACCTTACCAGACACCTGCAGCAACTGGAAAGACCCCAAAAGTACCTCACTAAGAGTATCAAAGGGCTCAAACAGATGCTATATGCTGCCCGGTTAAAGAAACTCCAGCTCTACTCAGTGGCATACCGACTGCTCAGAGGCGATCTGTGCCTGACGTATAAAGCCATGTCCAACCCGGAATTAATGGACATGCTGTACCTCAGAAAATCCAAATCCCATCGAGCTACGCGCTCGAGAGACTTGAACCTCAGCACTGAAATAAATAGGACATGCTGGAGGGACAGATTCATAACCCAGAGGCTCCCTTCACTCTGGAATAAAATCCCAGTCCAGGTTAGGCAGGGTCCCTCATTGACTCTCTTCAAGAGGAACCTTGATGAGTGGATGGGAGATCGTAGGTTTACCCTGGGTATCAC
This sequence comes from Protopterus annectens, assembly GCF_019279795.1. Lineage (NCBI taxonomy): Eukaryota > Metazoa > Chordata > Ceratodontiformes > Protopteridae > Protopterus > Protopterus annectens. The sequence goes on along the minus strand of NC_056729.1, from coordinate 92,609,438 downwards.
TTCTGTGTCACTGTTAGACAGAGGCACAGTATACTGACCTTGAAAAAGGGCATAGCAAAATAAATTTAAAATGGGTGGCAAAAGCCAAATGTACACTGGCTAGGCTTATAAATGCCCTAGGGCAGATAGCCTAGTATGAACCTATGAACAATTTGCTAATATAATATGATAAATATAGTTTAAAAACATGAAAAATTGTAAATGCAATGATTTACAGTTTAACCAATTTCATTTTAAGAAGTGGTAAAATAGAAATGGAATCATTAAGTCCTGGGGTTCTATTGGCTTCCAATTTAATTTGCCAAAGGGTTTCTCTATGTTCTAATCTAATTTCCCAAGGACCTCCCCCCGATATCCTTGGAAACTATTTCGATTACATAAAAATGAAACTGAGCATTATTACATACTAAAGTATGCCTATAAAGTGCATTCGTTTTGTTTTTCTTACTAACATCATTAATATGTTCATAAATTCTGCGTTTTAAATTATGCTCAGTTTTACCCACATAAAATGCATCACAATATTTACATAAAACAATCTAGACCAGCCCTTGTGAATTACAGTTACAATGATTGTTAGTACTAATGGTTATCCCTCTAGCCTGTAAAAATAATTATTCACCTTGTAAAATGTATCTACATTGATTACAGGCACCACATTTAGATGTCCCTTGTCTTCTAAATGGGAAAATGTTCAAATTAGCAGCTTGTTCCAATGCATTTTTGATATTCTGTCCCTTCTTATATACAACTTGGAGGGGTTTGTTTTTGAACACTTCTAAATCAGTAAATTCTGAAAATCTCTTCCATTCCTTGTCCAGAATAGCCCTAATCTGATGTGCATTATTACTAAAATTAGTGACAAAAGCTCTACTAAAATTAACCTGACTGTTATTCCGTGTAGGACCTAGTGAATGAGAGCACAAACCTTTACTAAGTACTGGTGAGAATCTATCATGTCTCCCTAGAATGACTTGTTGTTGTATTTCAAGAATAAGGTCTAAAAGATATCCCCTCTCCTTAAACATTTCCTGCAAGGTATGACATTCATTAATGAAATCTTGATCTTGTGATGTCATACGACTGACACGGACATATTGTCCTTTGATTATACTCTTTTTCCGAGACATAGGATGATCACTACCATAACTAATATAAGTATTAGAAAATGTAGGCTTTCGGTAGACCACAGATTTGAAACCATTGTCTATACAAGATACAGTTACATCTAAATAGTTAAAAGATGATGTTGAAATATGTTGGGTAAACTGAAGAAAATTGGTAGTTTGTTTCAAATATACCATACATTGTACTAATTGAGACATATCAGATGTCCAGAAAATACAAATATCGTCCAGGTAGCGGACATATAAATTCCAGTATTGTGCAAATATACAATCATGTATAAACTTTTTCCTCCCAAACTGATAAAATAATATCAGCATAGGTAGGGGAGCAACTAGCTCCCATGGCAACACCTTGTTCTTGTCGAAAAAGCTGTCCTTCAAAAAAACAGGAAATTATTTTTGAGTACCATATCAGCTAGTTCTAAGCAAAGAAATCAAATGCACCTGCATATCAATCAAAAAGAAATGTTAGCTGTACAGAATGGTCTGACAGCCTTCAAGAACTACATTTTTCCAGGACAACTAATGGTAAAGATGGACAACACCACGGTTATGTGGTACATCCACAAGCAGGGGGGTACACATTCCTACCCCCTCTGCAGATTAGCCATGGCATTGTGGAACACAGCCTTGAGCTAACAAGTGCATCTACAAGCTCAATTCCTGCCAGGAAAATTGAATACACTGGCAGATGGACTAATCAGAAACCTCATGGACCCACATGAGTGGAAACTGGAACCATGGATTTTCAACATGTTGACAAGCGAATGGGGGAGCCCAGACATAGATCTGTTTGCATCCCCCCAGAACTACCATTTGGACAAGTTTTGTACATGGACTCCCCACAAACAAGTCTGGAAAGTGGATGCTCTGTCCTTCAGCTGGAAAAACTTATCAGTCTACACCTTTCCCCCTCTGCCTCTGCTCTCCAAAGTACTACTGAAAGTCAAACAGGACAAACCAAGGATGATTTTGATTGCTCCAGACTGGCCCACGCCAACACTGGTACTCCATCCTGCGCAGTGTGTCGCAAAGATCTCCATGGCACATGCCTCGGACCCCTTCCCTGCTGTTTCAGCAGGAGAACCAAATTCTGCACCCTCAGCTTCCAACATTGAACCTTGCAGCCTGGCTAATCACTTTAAATTCACCCTTATCATCCCTCATCAAACCTGTGATGGATGTCATCTTGGAGGCGAGGAGACCTAGTACTAGAAAATCTTATGCTGACAAATGGAAAAGATTCTGTGCCTGGAACCAATCTTTAGGGATGAGCACAGCAGCGCCCAATTTACCTTAGATTTTGCAATACTTAACTGAGATGCTTCACAAGGGCCTGTCTTTTTCCTCCATTAACATCCACGCCTCAGCTATTTCAGTTCATTATAACACAGAACCACCCCTCTTCTCTTATCCTAGTACTAGAAAATCTTATGCTGACAAATGGAAAAGATTCTGTGCCTGGAACCAGTCTTTAGGGATGAGCACAGCAGTGCCCAATTTACCTTAGATTTTGCAATACTTAACTGAGATGCTTCACAGGGGCCTGTCTTTTTCCTCCATTAACATCCACGCCTCAGCTATTTCAGCTCATTATAACACAGAACCACCCCTCTTCTCTCATCCTCTGCTCAAGCAGTATCTCAGAGGGGCAAAAAACTTGAGACCACCCAAGAGAGCTCCTACCCTTGCCTAGGACCTTAACTTTGTTTTGGAGAAACTCACTCTACCTCCTTTTGAGTGAGCTGCTACTGCAGACTTAAAATTTCTTTCTTGGAAAACAGCCTTCCTTTTAGCAATCACTTCAGCTAGAAGGATATCTGAATTACAGGCCCTTATGGCAGTGGAGCCTTTCATCATCTTTCATGCGGACAGGGTATCTCGCAGGACCAATCCATCCTTCATGCCCAAGGTGGTTTCCAGTGTGGCTCTTAAATCAGTCCATTCATTTGCCAACCTTCTTCCCCAATCCACAGAACAAAGGGGAACGGATTTGGCATTCCTTGGATGTGCACAGACAACTAAGATTTTACTTGGACAGGACTAAATCTCGTAGAAAATCTGAACAATTGCTGGTAGCATTTGCTGCAGGGGCAGAGGGGAAGGCTATTTCAAAACAAACCATTTCTAAATGGATAAGCCATTGCATTCATTTCTGCTATAAGCACCATGGAAAACCTATCCCCCAGGGGATCAGATCTCACTCCACCAGGACTGCAGCCTTTCTCAGAGGTGTTCCTACCAGAGATATCCTAGAAGCTGCTACTCGGAGTTCAATACATACTTTCACCAAGCACTATCATTTACCTATTTTCTCTAAATCCAGAGCTGACTTTGCCACTGATGTCTTGCAGGGCCTTATAGCTGGCCCTAATGCTGTATAAACTCCTCCTCCCAACCATAGCTTTGGGAGTCTACCCAAATGTAATGACTGCAACAGTGAAACACTAAGAACATAGTACAGTTGTGTACACTTACCATAAATGTAGATTGAGTGTATTCACGGTTGCAGCCCTGGTTACCCTCCCTCCAGCCCCCTAGTTTTTTCTGACTGTACCTCCCCTTTCCTTTACTATGCTTAAAAGCCTTTTTGGTGTATTTGCTTTTGATTGGAGGTATACCTTTGTGTTTTTGTATTTATTTGCTCCCCATTAGGGGGGGCACCTGACATCGGGGACAAGAAAAACTGATGTAATGGCGTCAACTGCATGTTTTATACCCCTGACGACCTAACGTCATGGAAGAAGGGACAGCAACCGACGCAGGACCCAACACTTTTTGTTAATCAGACCGACTGAGGGCAACCTGCCAGCAGATTACCCAAATGTAATGACTGCAACAGTGAATACACTCAAACATCTACATTTATGGCAAGTGTACACAGCTGTACTTTTTGATGCTCAACAGTGAATGGGCCCATTAACAGCTCTGATTCCCTCAGTACTTTCCTATCTATTCTGTTCGAAGCAAGGTCTGGTTTATGTACTGTAAATGTCCATTTATCAGTAATCTCCAATTTTTGTCAGGGTTGCAACTGTTCCTCCTCACTGACTCAAAGTTGGCAAGGCCTTTTAAGAGGTGCCTTCCCCCCCCTCAGACATGTAAATAAACGTATTCTTCCATAGGTTGTCAATGTTGCTCTTCAAAAATTCACTTGCCCCCCTTTTTGAACCTTCCAGTGCAACAGACCTTAAATTTCTTTCTTGGGTTGTGCAATTTCTTGTTGCTTTAATTCAGACAGATGAGGTTCTGGAGTTTACAAGCAATTTCCTTTCATCCTCTTCAAACGAGAGAATATATTTTACATTGCTTGGAAATTCACTGTCATTTGAGGTTTTACTTTCAAAGGACAGTAGACTTGGGAAGAGATGACCAGTTGTTTTTCTTTGGATTCTGTAAGTTCAGCCACAATGTAATGCATTTCCTTTTTGTTTGCTTCCAGTCACAAGAGTCTTCATTGCAATTTAAAGCTCACAATGCCAAGTCAATAGTCTGTAATTTGTGTGTAGATGATGTACATTTTGCTGCAACATGGGCTTCATTGCAAACATTTGTAAGGCAGTGTAAACTGGATGTGGTTTCCAGGTCAAGGCCTCCATACTCCATGGAATTCTGTCAAGATGTTAGTATTCTTCAGTTATGAAGTGTAAGAACTGAATAGCATAAGGTAAGAAAATCGCATACTTATAGTAAAGTTAGAGCTTCATTGTCTGTGTTCACATACTTCCACGAACTTGCCCTTCATCTCCTTACAACTTGTCACCTTTTAGGTTTTTCTCCTGACATCTAGTAGATACCTCAAGGCCATGGTAGTATAGGTATGCCTGTCTGTAAGGATCATTGTTGTGTTCCATTCAGGTTCCATTACTTAAGTACAGTAAAGTCAATCTGGAGTAGGAGGATTAGGACATGATAGGAGCTAGGAATGGAGCTCAAGCTTTGCTAGAGATGTTGTCATTATGGTGTCGCTCACAGTGACCAATCCTTCAATTTGGAAGTCTGTTTACATGGACAGTGAAACTTCAATATTACGGTTAAGTACATAACTGTTACTTATGTCATTTTTATATATTGTACCAAAAATATGCATTTGCATCCCTTGATTCTGTAGCTTACTTTCCCTAAAATCTATCAGGCTGTGCAAAACAAAATGAAGATGAGATTATCGGGGAGTGGGTAGTGCTGAAATTGTTACAAGAACGTCTTTAAGCAGGAGAGCGATGCTGTAATTTGAAGTTAGAATAGAATTCAAGCCACAATGGTCTTTGTAAATTGGCAAAAGTGCAACATTTGCAAACAACTGAAAAAATGTAGCGCTTTCAGTTATCTTTATAGCAAAGTAGTAGTACTGTAGATAATCGTGTCAGTAACATTCCCCGAAAATGTAATGAATCAATATTGAATAATTTTAGAGACACAGGGTTTTAAATATCAAGAGCAAAAACAGTCAAAAGCACTTAAGGGAGTTAAATATAATATTTATATTTGTAATATTTAATATTTATATTATATAGTGACAGTCGCATCTAAATAAATTCATGATTATATATGTATAACACGTGAAACAAATGTTTTTTCTATTTTTATGTACTAATTGTACTCCTTTATGTGTGCCTTTTTATCTATAACTTTGTATGTGTATTTTATGTATTATGTATAAATGTGGTTATTTTGTTTGTTACTACTAAGATTACAGCCTGTCTTTTGTTACTTGCATCTATTGTCCCCACCCCCAAGGCCTCTGCTGAAAGTGGGCCTGTGCCCAGTCTGAGTATCCTAGTAAACAAATATCAAATAAATAAATAATTATAGTCTAGAAAAAAAAAAGGCGGTACGATAGTAGCAGTGGTATTGCAAGGCATGTAAGCTTGCCCTCCTTCCAATAAAAAAAAAAAAAAAAAAAAATTACAGTACTACTAGCTCTGCTCTCTTTCTTTAATTTATTTTTTTTTCTGGAAGTTATGTCGAGGTTAATAAGTTTGGAGTTAGAAAAAGAAAGAAGGAGCTATATTAAGTGAGCTGATGATGTATTGGCTTCTCTCTTTGTTTTGTTTTGTCTGTATCCCAAGTAGCTGGTAACACGAGCATAGCTAGCCTGCTGCAGATGTAAAGCCCTTGGACGGTTCCGAGTCCTCTCTGATTGCTGGAATACTGTCTCTGTCGATCTTTAGCATTGGATGCGATTCCAGTAGCAGTATTCTTGAGGAGTGATAGCTGCCAAAATAGTTGTGTTCTGTGTGATTGACTCCTCTTCTAATCTGTATAGAACTTTTAGGGTTTGGATTCTGTATAATATTTTTATTGATTTTTGTACATAGTGATGTATATTCCTGTTTTATGGTATTTCACTATTACACAGCAGAATCCATGTATAAACTTGATCATAGCTTTTATGTGTCAGAGCTGTGGGTGGTGTTCATAGAATGCCGTGGAAAGTTAATGTATTGTCATAATACATTATATAGCACTGCATGCTGAAATCAAGAAATTCTGTAGCTAGAAACTTGTAGTCCTCAAAGATAGTTTAATCATACACGTAGCACAAAAGTCAATGCAGAGTTAAACATCTGTTTCACTTCTAGTTAAAATTATTCCAGATCTAGTTTCTTTTGGTGACCCAACCCCAGAGAAATTGTGTTGAGGAGGTAGCAGTTAAATTAGCAGACTGACACGCACTGAATTGCTATCTGTAGTATTCCGCATGGTATTGGTTTGTTTACATTTGAAAGGTCTGTGCCACACATTGGAGGTGCTTGTTTATGACCATCCAGAAACAGAGAATCCACTAAATTACTAGTGTGTTTCTTGTAAGGTTGCATTCATGAGTTAAGGGCTGCCAGGCCCAGGGAAGTGTCCCAACAAGCTGCATGTTTATTTCATCCCCACCATGCATTTTCTTTTGTCTGCAGCTTCCTGTACTACATCTTGCATATGAACCCTAAAGCTAGTTGTGTGTAATACATGACAGTACGTAAGTGCATAACTTTCAATTTCTTAGTTCAAGTTTCAGGGACCCAGTCAAAATAATGAGCAAAAGACTTCATATTGAGACCATCTCTGAACTATTCCTTTTATTTTTGTCCAGTTTCTAAACAAATGAGATAGCTGCATTAGCATGCAGTTTCTGAAACCTAACCAACTCTAGTCCTCCTTAACTAACCAGAAAGTCAATAATTTTATTAGAGAGAGCATAAATTGGGGTCATAATCAGCTACAGTTCAATGGCCTGAATCGCGAGATGTTTCGATTTTCATCTCTTTTGCTAAGTGGGATTTCTTTTAATGTAGTGCATGTTGCATTATTTAATTACAGTTTGGCTTTTTCTGTGATTTTTTTCTCATTTCCAAAGAGCGGTGGTTAAGTGCTTAAGCAACAGAAGACCACACACTAGCCATGTTTTGATATCATCATGCTTGTTATTGGAAAGTCCTATCATGTTGCTGTTTTCTGTAGTACTCTTCTTGCCCACAATAGTTTCATAAAATATATTCATCTTTAAATATGTTTCTGCTGTACTTGATAGTTGCTAGCCTTTTAAGTGCTGATAGTTTCGATGATACAGGGAAGGGTATGTGGTTTCTCAGGTTTTCTCACCTTGTTTAGGCTTGTCTGGAAGTAGCTGAATTTGTGCCTGAAGCTACTGCAGTCTGCAGCCACACCTAGTTTGCAGAACAGTCTTAATGGGAGGAACCTTGTAGTGTGCCATTTTCTCCCTAGTTGTAACCGCTTTTGGAAGGTATGCCCTAGGAGGTTTTTAACCATTTAAACTTGTTAGTTCTATAATCCTTCACTTTGGTTATTAATATACATTTGCTAGATTAGATTGTTTGCAGTAAATTTAATGTGCTGGGTAAAGGGAGCAACACCTATAGCAGTCTTTACTTGGCAGTTGTGGATGATTTTTTCCCTTAGTCTTTGTCCTATTTATGCCTGTCTGCTGTCAAGCTCTCTCCTCTCAGGTCTTGGATCTCCCTGGATGAGAGTTGACCAAGACTGTTGTCATCTAGGCAGTCACAAAGGGATTTCGGTCCCATTCCTTCCAATGTTCAGACTTGGCCTGTGTCAAGGCTACCCTTCTACCTGCAGCCTGAAGAGCTGACTTCATTTCCAATTGGAGACACTCAAATTTAATGATCGACTTTAAATATTAACCCCAGGTAAAAAATATCTTCTGCTGCCCAAACATTTAAGTGCTTGGCTCCTTATTAATGCAATTGCAGAGGTTTTTCTGTTAGTATAACCCCCTCCCTTTGGCAGCCTTGAACTTGCAGAGAATACCAGCATAATAGAACCAACACTACATATGCTTCCACATGTCCGTGCATCATCCACTTGTGTTTGGTGGGTGAGTGCATGCTTCATCCAGTTGCACTGTTTGGTGGGTGAGTGCATGCGTCATGCAGTTGCACTGTTTGGTGGGTGAGTGTATGCATCATCCAGTTGCACTGTTTGGTGGGTGAGTGCATGCATGCATCATCCAGTTGCACCGTTTGGTGGGTGAGTGCATGCATGCATGCATGCATCATCCAGTTGCACTGTTTGGTGCGTGAGCCCATGCATCACGCAGCTGTGCTGTTGGGTGGGTGAGCACATGCATCACACAGTTGCACTTTTTGGTGGGTGAGTGCATTCATGACGCAGTTGTGCTGTTTAGTGAGTGGGCGTATGCTTCATGCAGGTGTGCTGTTTGGTGGGTGAGTGCATACATCATGCAGTTGCGCTGTTTGGTGTGTGAGTGCATGCATCATGCACTTGCACCGTTTGATGGGTGAGCATCACTAACCACCTTGCCTTTTGCAGTTGCACCTACTTTCTGCCAGGTATCTCATTCCCATCCCACCCATTCAGTTGGCTATTCAGTTCCTTCCTCTCCATCTGGCTCCTCCAGACTGCTCATGGGACCAGGGTCATCTAGGTTACAGTCAGAGCTTTACCATTCGATACAACAGAGCCAGCTAACAACTCTGTATTTTTTGTCCTTGAATTGTTTAAGGCATTTTTCCTGGTGTGTTTTCACAACAGTACTTTAGCATGTGAATATCTTTGAAGTGGGATTGTAAGTGCTGTAACAGCTTAAGTACTGTATTTATTTACCGGGAAAGTCTGACTGGGACAGATCCCATTTTTGGGGGAGGAGGACTCCACGACGCATGCCTTAAGTACCAGTTGGCCTGGATGTGGAAAGGTGTCTGTGCAGTTTATTGATGTGTGAGGAATGCACATTGTCATGTAGAAAATATAAAGGGTGTAGCTGATGCTACACTTTTTTTTTTGGGGGGGGGGGGCAACTTCTATGCCATGTTTGTTTTTGTTAAAAAAAAAAAAAAAAAAAAAAAAAAAGTAGCACAAAGTGCTTCTCAGAGTACTTTGCTTTTTGTGAGTGATTTTTACGGCCCCAGTGTCTGCTGACCATCTGGTTACCCCACTTTCCCATTAATTTTCCAGCCACCAGGGTATTCATGGCGAGTCCATCAGTCAAGCAGGCATGAGTTTTTTTTTTTTGCAGCCTAACACTTTCCTTGGTGAATGACATGAAGGCTTGCTGAGCCTTCCATTGTGGGTGTGCACATTATTTTCCACACCCTGTAAAGGTTGCTCCTCTGCAGACACCCTTGGTTGTTGGCTGTGTGGGAAGCTAGACTTGCCTCCCTCCTTCAGGATGAGTGAGCCAGCATTAGTCTGTTATGTGCATCCTCATTCACCCAACTTCTTCAATGCTTTAGCTGCTAAATAATGTCAGGTAATTTGGGTCATAACAAAGACTTCTCCAGCAAAAGGAAAAAGAAAGCTTTCCTGGCTAGTTGTCATACTTGGCATCAAGGATGTAGAAGACCTTGCATATTCCAACCAGCTTCCTTCTCTGAGAATGATTCCTTTGGAGCAGTCCTCTTAGTTGTTGAGCTGTCTGGTGTACCAATTAATTCAGACACCTGTAAGTAGTACCTAGAATTGTTTTGGATTGAGGAGTCCACTCTCATAGCAATTTCTCGAGTGTTTCAGATATTTGATGATGCTTTTACAGCAACCTGACTTAAAACCATTGGATCCTGTAAAATCTAATAATTGTTTACAGGCTAGTAGAAAAATTCACTGTTTCTTAAAAAAGTAGTGGACCTTTTATTTCTTTAGGTGTCACGGGTGGGGGATCTAAACTGCTTCCCACCAGTACTGCTGTTTCAGTTGACAAGGAGAAGTTCGATCACTGTCCAGATTAGAAAATGTACTCTTCTTCCACTTTTGGCAGAAGAGATGTAAGCTGTCAAAACCATATGCTGTAGTAATAGGGAGGGGGCATTGTAAGACATCTTGATGATATGTTTGAGGAAATACCAAATGCATTTCTGAACCAAAGGCTCCTTAGACTATCTCAATTCATAGTAAACGTTGTTAGGCACATAGGTAACTATGGATATGACTCTGTTGACATCTGTGCCAGGATGACAGACCCTGACACTGTTATAAGGAAACATGCATGGCTTAAAAGCCAACCTTTGCCTTATGATGTAAAAGTGCAACTGCTAAATGCGTCTTGAGACAATGAGTGTGCGTCCTGTAAAGAAGCATTTAACATTTTGTAAGGAAAGGCAAAGCCATGTGAACAGTGAAACAGCTTTTCACACCCCCTGTTTCTAAATATGATATGAATTTTACAGCCGTGCCTTGGCCCTGTAATAGGCATCAATCTTTCCGAATGGAGTGCAAGGTTGATGCACTCCACTCTGCAAGATTGATACTATAACAGGGCCAAGGCTTGTACAGTGTAGTTCAGGCAAAAACAAAAGCCTTTGCAAAAAGGTCAGTGCGCAAGAGTCAGGAGTATCTCCTTTGCCCCCAGATGAAGCAGCCGTTACAGGTCTCATCTTAGACTATTTTCTTTCCTCTGCTACTGTAAAAATGGTTGCTCTTGAAGAGCAGGGGCCAGGGTTCTTTCAGAATTCTTCATTGTACTCACAAAAGGATGGCCTTTGCAGACTTATTTTGGGCTTGCTCAAAGTAAATAACATTCTGGTTATGAGAAATTCAGAATGCTGATTCTGCAATCCCTCCTCCCTTTACTGTCACCAGATGCTGTCAAGGTTACCACGGTTATGAAGGATGCTTGTAGTCCTTTTTCCATTTATTAATTTGTTTACAGAGTAAGTTCACTGGACACAAGTGTCCTTTTTCAGGGGCAACCCAAGGAGCGCTGTGTGGTTAAATGACTTGAGTCGCACAGAAGGCAAGTGGAGGATGAGGGATTTAAACCGTGGATTACAGGAACCAGCTCAGTCTTAATTTTATCCTTATTTACTAAAACATGAACTAGCATCACCATTAGGTACTCTTTTCAATCCTAGCCTTAACCACAGACTTTGTTCCTGTGGAATGGAGAACAGCAACAGTTATTCCCCTATACAAAGGTGGCCTAGCAACAGACCCATATGCCTGACCAGCCTCATCTGTAAGGTCATGCAGCGTATCATTATGGACTTTGTAAATAAAGACATAAGCGACCTCTAAACCCTGGATTCTACCCAATTCGGCTTCATCAAGGACAGATCCTGCCTATTAAATCTGGTGGACTTCTTTGAAAATGTGACCGGGGCCATTGATGAGGGCATATCTGTGCACCCATCATACCTCGACTTGGCAAAGATTTTCAACACAATCCCGCATTCAGGCATTACCGATAAACTTGGCAAACTGAATGTAAACCCCTTTATTTTAAGATGGGTTGCCAACTGTTTCACAGACCTAATGCACACTATCAAAGTGGGTGACTCCACATCAACCAGCAGACCTACTACCAGCAGGGGGTCATAGGGGTCAGTCCTGGGCCTCCTATTGTTTGGTATATACTTCTCAGAAGTTCATGTCAAAACTAAGGGGTTGTGGCTGACAAAGTTTGCAGAGGACTGTAAACTAGGTGCAATCATTGAATCCCCAAATTATGTCAGTATACTCTAGGAGGGTCCCACACAGACCAACAACTGGAATGTTAGTCACGGTCTCAAACTGAATACATAGAAATGCATCATCATTCTGTTTGGCTCAAACAATGTCCTTTCACACTATCAAACACTAAATACCCACAAAGTGGTAAGGAAGGTTTTTCTGCATGGCACACTTGATTAGTAAAGGCATCACCTCGAGCACAAAAGAGGTTATAACCCCTCTATGCTCAACACTAATCTCCTCCATAATTAAGTATAATGCCCCATTTGGCATGTACTGCACAAAGCACCTGCAGCACCTGGAGAGACCTCAGAGGTGTCTAACAAAGATCATGGGGCGCTAGCATGTGCCTTACACAGACCAGCTAATGTCCCTGTCACTCTACTTTGTATCGTATGTACTACTTAGGGGAGACCTATGCCTATCCTACAGAGCAATCCAAGACCCAAACCTAATGAACTTGCTACATATCAGTAAGTCAAACAAGACTAGGGTTTACCTGCTCCAGGGACATAAATATGGCTTGCGACTTAAATAGGACATGCTGGAGGGACAGATTTATCTCCCAGCGACTGCCACAACCTTGGAACAGGCTACCAATTCATGTGAAGCACAGCACCTCTATGACACTGTTCAAGTGGAACCTAGACGAGTGAATGGGGCACCGTAAATTCTTACCAGGGATAGTGGCCACAACCCTCCTGAACATGGGCAGTGATCACTGAATACAATCTTGAGTATTGACTTGCATTTCCATGGTATTACTTTGGGATGAAATGGCTAGGCTTAAAATGACCTCCTGGTCAGTATCCTCGTAATCTTCTATGATCCTATGAACTCTGAAGGATCAGAGGAGCTGCGTGCAAGGAATATAGAAGGTTCCTGAAGTTGATGATAGAAGAGGAGTGTTTACCAAATGTTTAGTTCAGTCTTTGCCCACCTCAGGTTGAGGGGAATTTATATTTATCCATACACAGATGTTTACCTTGTTCAGACCTTTTCCTGTGAGGCTCAAAAGAAGGGCCTGGATTACAGTACCGCATATCTAACCAAACAGGGCATCTATCGCAACTGCCTAAAATGCAGTTTTAGCCTTTCTTAGGAAAACCTTTCTAGAAGCAGTTCTGTACACTGGGCCACCAAACTGTCCCTACCACTTGAAAATATTTCCCTGATAAGTTCATTTTTCGTATAAGTAGTGGGGAAAACATACAGGATGCCAGGGCCTTTCTGAATACATTGTAGTATGTGTCCATCCTCTTGGCCCTGCTAGCCAGGCTGCACATTAGGACAGTTCATGATGCCTGAGGAACTCCTGGCACTGTCTAATTTATCCACTGGGGAAGGTTTTATCTTGCCATACCTGCTGTTCTAAAAGACTTTTAAGATCGTGAGAGTCCTAGGTGCTACCCAACCCATGCATGCAATGTGTAATCCTCCAGTCATCCCAGATCTTAACTACAGATGTGTCATACTTTGCCTGGGAAGCTCACATGGAATCCTTTCAGGGTTCAAGTAATGTGAAACCGCCAAAATGGAACCAGACACATTAGTGTCAAGCAGACTTTAGACTTCATTTTTGCAGTCTTTATATCCAAGATGTTCTGGAATCCAGAAGTTGTGGTACATCAACTCACTTATGCCATTTCCACATTAACTATGGTTGCCTGGAAACTTGATGTCTAGTAGAACCTGCATTTGTAAGCTATTTATATCCCCTTTGTTGATAGTTCTTTGACAAGCCAACTAAACTCTTCCAGCCTGTATGAATTCAAGATGGACCTTGAGGGGTTTCAGTAGTTTTTACTCTAGAAAAAGATACCCATGGAAGAGGGGGACACCTGTGCATGTTCTCTACTCCGCCCCCCCCAAACACACACTCAAACTGCTGGTTCCTTCTCAGGGGTGAATAAGTTAAAGCAGTCGTCATCCTAGTACTCCTGTTTTGTCCAGGTCAGCCCTAGTTCTCCCACTTAGAATAGTTAAGGACGAAATAATGACGTATCTCCTATCCCCTTGCAACTGCAGATCCAGAAAGAGGGGGGTTACACCTGTAGAGAATCTCATACAAGCTGGGAGCCAAATCCTATGCTGGGTCACCATCCTCACTGAAGCACTCCACATACTACAGGAAGTCTTACATGGCAAAATAAACTGGAGTAATTTTTATGGTGTAATGCCATTCAGCCCAAGGCAGGCTTGGCCCAGGATTTCTTATTTTATTTTATTTGACAAACCTGTTTGGCAAGGGTGAGGCAATATTCTTCAGTGAATGTACACTTCTGAGTTGTTTCAGCTTTCTTATCCCTGCTGCCGTCATTGGTATTGGCTTCAACAGTTAAGCACCCCCCCCCCCCCGAAAAAACAGCTGCAGTTAGATTTCTGATGAGAATAACGTTGGAACTTCAGGCTTTGATGTGTGCCAAACTTTACATAGTTTTTCACTGTGAAGAAAGGGTTGAAGTTAAGACCAACATCTCCTCTGTACCCAAGAACAGGCTTTGAATCGCATCATTCTATTAATGTTCTTTTACCTAATGTCCCAAATATGGGAGAAAAAATGCTTGTACCTGATAAATATGCACAAAAGATGTGAGGAAGACAGACCATCTCGTTTGCTTTATGTCAGGGAAGCAGGGCAGACCAGTTTCAAAAACCCTTTCAGAATGGTGGACTGTAACCTTAAATGTTCTTTGTGTTTCACTGTTGCAGTCATCACATTTGGGTTATCTGCCTGCAGGTAGCCCTCAGCCGGCCTGAATACCAGAGTCTTTGGATTTCTGCATCGGATGCTATCGCTTCTTCCTTGACGTCAGGCCATTTGGTGTAAAACTTGCAGCCGACGCCATTACATCAGTCTTTCTTGCCGTGCGGTGCAGTAATCAGAAGCAGTTCGCAAGTGCCGGTCGGCCGACTCCTGAAATTTTCGTTTTCGAGTTTGAGATCCAAAGTCTTCAAAAAAGCTAAGTAGCCCGTTGGGGATCCTTTTTCTTGCTCTAACCGATGTCAGTAAAAGTTAATAATTGTCTTACCTTCGAAAAGCAAATACCTCATAGAGATTTTCATTCTTACTGCATCCCCTGCTTAGGCCCAGACCACGACATCCCTTGTTGTTGGTTTTGTGCCTTATTCAACGCCTGAACTATTTGTCGCCGGGCTATTTTTGCAGCTAATTACTTTCATACTCATTCTCTGTACTCCGAAATGGCTTCGTCAAGCCATCCGACTACCGATCTTCCGAAAAAATGTAAGGATAAAGACACAGAGACAGACCACATAGGTCCAAAACTGCCGACGACGCTTCCGTTAAGCTAGTCACCAGTCAGCCGGTACTCAGTGAGGTGCTTTTGCAGTCCCTGATACCCACTACTTCAGATTTACAGGCCTCTACTGCGACCCATTTGGAGTCCGGTATGCTGCGAGATGCTTCTTCGACTATGGAGCCTGCAGATGTCTCTACCTTGGATGTGTCCAGAGCCGCTGTGCAGGCACCGGCTTCTGAGGGTGTATTTAGGCCTACAGGCTTTCATATTAAACCAACACCATCGTTTTCATCCAGGCCTAAAACTCGCACCATGCCTAGAAAACTGACCAAACTGCTGGCTCAGGCCCATATGCCTAAAAAACAAATGCTTAGAATGGCTGAAGACCTCATTACCTTAATTAGAAGAAGCCAGCCTTCCCCTTCTAAGAGACCTAGAACTGAATTTCTTTCTGATTCTTCTGATCAGGAATCTGATGTTTCTGGTCCTTCTGATTACCAGGATTTGCCCTCATCTACTTATGAGGATTCTGATGCAGAGGATTCCATTCCCTCTGCTTCACCCTCCAGATTTTCTTTTGGTAAAACTTTGCACACTGTTAGGGAGCATTTCTGCTGGGAAAGCCAGGATTATTCTGACTCCAAAAAGAGACTTGAGGAATTCTTACTCCTACCTCAATACAGGCCTTTAGCTATCCCTCCTGTTCTGGACATTGTAGATGATGCTTTCTTGGAATCTAGCCTTTCCCCAGACACTTTACCTCCAGCTGCCAGAAAACCTGACAGTTATTACAGAGTACCTGACTCTCATAAGTGCCTCTTAAAGACTCCTTCTCCGGATCCAGAGACCATTTCCCAAGGACCAAAAGGCATTAAGGCTACTGCTGCCAAAAATCCTACCCCTTCTGATAGAGATTCTAGAGCCTTAGGCAGATGGGGTAAGAAGGTATACACTTCTGCTACTTTGGCCATTAGGGCTTTAAATTGCCAGTTTCATATGTTAAAGTATCAGAAGCATGTTATGGGGCTACTTAAACAGAAAATTATGTTGATTCCTGACTCTACTGAACACAAAGAATTAACAGATTTAATACATTCTGCAGAACAAGTTGGTAAATGTACTTTGCAGTGTGGTTTTGATGCTTTAGAAGCATCTTGCAGGGCTGCTGTCACTGCGTCTGTACTTAGTAGGCATGCATGGCTTAAGGAACAAAACTTGCCAGAGCATGTAAAAGCATCGCTTCTCGGCCTTTTGGCTAAGATCAAGTGTAGTATCTGTTCTTATCAGTTTAAAAAAAATTACTGGATGCTCCCTTAAACCAAGACCGCCTTTTTGGCAACAAAGCAGAGGAAGTCCTCAAAAGGATGGAGGAAAAAGCTAAATCTGTGCATACTGTTAAAGATTTCCTATAAGTACAGCCTCCCAGATTTAGTAAGCATTGACCTTCTAAGAACTGGTCCTTTCCAGTCCCTTCTAGGCCTTTTCAGTCCAAACCCAGAAACAGCAGACCACCTAGGCTACAGTCTCAGGTTACGCACAGACCTAAGCAGTGGGGGGGGGGCTCCCACTTCCAAAGCAGGGAGTAGTAAGCCACCCCCTACGGAAAAATGGCACAATGACTTAGCCTTAACCCTTCCAAGCCCTGCTCTACTACCTGCTCCCTTAGGAGGAAAGCATGCCCTGCATGCAAAAAACTGGGAACTCATTACCCAGGACAAATGGGTTTTGAACATAGTTTCCCAAGGATATAGATTCCACTTCCACCAACACCAAATGGTTTGCCAGACCTACCCCCAAATCAATGGGCGGAGGCCCAACAGCAGGTTCTCTCTCTTCACAATATCAGGGCTGTTCAGCCTGTCCCAGCAGAACAAAGGGGACAATGTTTTTATTCAAGACTTTTTCTGGTACCCAGAAAAGACAACTCCTGATGTCCTATCCTGGACCACTCTATTCTCAACACCTTTCTGGTAGTTCCAAAATTCAAAATGCTAACTCTGAAACAGCATCTTCCCATGCTAGCCAAGGATGCCTGGCTGGCAACCCTAGACTTAAAGTAAGTTTACCTGCACTTCCCAATAAGGGAATCTTGCAGAAAATAGTTACGCTTTAGGGCAGGCTACATGCACCATCAGTTCTCTGCACTTCCCTTTGGCTTATCTACTGTACCCAAGGTATTCACAAAGTGTCTAGCTCCAGCCATTGCATTTTGCAGGCAGAGAAATATTCAAATTTACCCATACTTGGACAATTGTCTGATTCAGGCAGAAAGCCAGGACTTGCTATTTCAACACCTGGCATTCATAAAGAAACTTCTAAACTCACTGGAGTACACCATCAACAAAAAGAAATCTCACCTAGTACCCTGCCAACAGACTGTATTCCTGGGTGCAAGCTTGAACACAACTTACCAGATGGCATTCCTCACTCTAGAGAAAGAAGTTCATTTGGCAACCTACTTCAAACTATTGGCCACAAAACCCCAGCTATCTGCAAGGAAAGTACTGCAAGCCCTGGGGTTCATGGACTCTTGCATTTTGCTAATTCCATATGCAAGACTGCATATGAGGAAACTCCAATGGTATCTAAAAAGCCTATGCTGTTAACATTCTCAGGACCTGGAAGCAATGATTTCTATCATTCCTTGTATCAGGACATAATTCCTTTGGTGGGCAGAGGCCTGCTACCACAACAAGGGACTCCCTTTCACTCTACTCCCTGCCGCCCAAACCCTAACAACAGACACATCAGACTATGCATGGGGGGGCTCACATGGCAGGGCAGCGCATTCAGGGCAAATGGAACCCGAGACAGATGCACCTGCATATCAATCAAAAAGAAATGTTAGCTGTACAGAATGCTCTGACAGCCTTCAAAGACCGTATTCTTCCTGGACAACTGTTGGCAAAGACAGACAACACCACAGTTATGTGGTACATAAACAAGCAGGGGGGAGACCACTCATACTCTCTCTGCAGACTAGCCATGGCTCTCTAGAACACAGCCTTGAGCTACCAAGTACACCTGCAATCTCAATTCCTGCCAGGCATACTAAATTCACTGGCAGACGACTTAAGCAGAAATCTCATGGACCCACACGAATGGAAACTAGAACCCAAAATATTCAACCTCTTGAACAAATGGGGGACTGCAGAGGTAGACCTGTTTGCCTCCCCTCAGAACTACCAGTTGAACAAATTCTGCACAAGAACACCCCACAGCCAAGCTTGGAAAGTGGATGCCCTGTCCTTTACCTGGGAAAGCCTCTGTTTATGCCTTTCCCCCTCTGCCTCTCCTCTCGAAAGTTCTACTAAAGATCAAACAGGACAAGCCAAGGACAATACTGATTGCACCAGACTAGCCGCGCCAGCACTGGTACCCCCTCTTGCGCAGTATGGCACGGATACAACCATGGCACCTGCCTCAGACCCCTTCCCTGCTGTCCCAGCAGGCGCGCCATATTCTGCACCCTCAGCTTCAAACCCTGAACCTTGCAGCCTGGCTAATTCCTTGAGTTCTCCCTTAGCATCCCTCAGTAAGCAGGTACTGGATGTCATTCTGGAGGCAAGGAGGCCTAGTACTAGAAAATTCTATGCTAAGAAGTGGAAAAGATACTCTTCCTGGAGCCTGTCTCAGGGTATGGGCACAACGGTGCCCACCTTACCTCATATTCTACAGTACTTAACAGAAATGCTCCACAGGGGCTGTCCTTCTCATCAATTAAAATTCATGCCTTTGCTATTTCAGCACATTGTAATACTGAGCCACCCATCTTCTCTCATCCCTTGCTAAAGCAATTCCTTAAAGGGGCCAAAAATCCAAGACCCACCCCAGGAGAGCTCCCACTCCAGCCTGGGACCTTAACTTTGTATTGGAAAAGCTCACTCTTCCCCCCTTTGAACCAGCTGCTACAGCAGAGTTGAAATTCCTTTCTTGGAAAATGGCCTTCCTTCTAGCCATCACTTCAGCAAGAAGAGTGTCTGAATTACAGGCCCTCATGGCAGTGGAACCCTTCATTATCTTCCATGCGGACAGGGTTTCCCTCAGGACTAATCCTTCCTTTATGCCCAAGGTGGTGTCTTCTGTGGCCCTAAATCAGTCCATTCATTTCCCTACTTTTTTCCCAAATCCACAAAACAAAGGGGAACAGATACTGCACTCTCTGGACGTGCACAGACAACTTAGAATGTTCTTTGTGTTTCACTGTTGCAGTCATTACATTTGGGTAATCTGCTGGCAGTTTGCCCTCAGTCGGGCTGAATTCCAAAGACTTGGGTCCTGCGTCGGTTGCTGTCTTCTCTTCCATGATGTCAGGGGTATAAAACATGCAGCCAACGCCATTTTCTTTAGTCTTTCTTGCTGCGCGGTGCCCGAAGCAGAAGCATTTCACAAGTGCTGGTCGGCCAACTACTGAAATATTCAAGTTTGAGTTTCAGAACCGAAGTCTTCACTAAAGCTAAGTACCCCGTTTGGTTAACCTTTTTCTTGCTTTTTACCGATGTCAGAAAAAGTTAATAATTGTATTACTTGTGGGAAGCAAATACCTCATAAGGATTTTCGTTTATACTGTATTCCTTGCCTAGGCCCTGATCACAACGTGCCTGGCTGTCGGTTTTGTGCTAGATTTAACCAACACACTATTAAGCGTCGGTATATTTTTGCATCAAAGTATTTTGGAAACGGATTTAACTACCCAGAAATGTCGTCGGATAGCAATCCGACTACCAGAGTACATAACGCAAAGAAAAGGACAGAGAAAGGCAGTCGAGATCCAAAACTGACGACGAAGCTTCTCCTAAGCCAGTCGCCGGTACTCAGTGAGGTGCTTTCGCAGCCCCTGATACCCGCTACCTTCGAGTTGCAGGCCTCTACAGACACCCATGTGGAGTCCGGCATACCGCAAGATACTCAAGGTATTGGACCGATGGATGTATCTCCCTCGGATGGGTCCGGAGCCACTGAGCAGGCACCGGCTTCTGAGGGTGTATTCAGACCTCAACATTTGTATATCAAACCGACGACAGCTGCAAAACCAAAGACAAAAGCAACTTCTAAAACTAAAAAAGAGATGCATGAGCCATGTGCACAGGCCTCTATGCCTAAAAAACAGATGATCAAAATGGCTGAAGACCTTATTACCTTGATCAGGGGTACCCATCCCCCTCCAGATAAGAGGCCTAGGCAAAACATTGATTATGAATCTTCAGATCAGGTTTCTATTTCATCTGATTCGTCTTCTGATCAGGAATTGTCTATACCTCCCTATGATGATTCTGATGCTGAGGAGTCTATTCCATCTGCATCTCCTCCTAGGGATTATTCATTTGGAGAAGCCTTGCATACTTTGAGGGAGCATTTTCACTGGGAGAGTCAAGACTTCTCAGAACCAAAAAAGAGGCTCAGGGATTTCCTTCTTCTCCCTCAGCACAAGCCTTTAGCCATTCCCCCTGTTTTAGACGTTGTGGATGATGCGTTTTCGAAGTCAAGCCTGACCCCTGACTCCTTACCTGTGGCTCCCAGTAAGCCTGACAGATATTACAGGGTCCCTGACTCTCATAAAGCTTTATTTAGAAACCCTGCTTCTGATCCAGAAACTATTTCACAGGGTCCAAAGGGAGTTAAGGCCTCAACAGCAAAAAAAATCCTACACCCTCTGACAGAGATTCAAGAGTACTAGACTGATGGGGGGAAAGGTTTATACATCTGCAACCTTTGCAATCTGCCTTAAACTGTCAATTTCATATGCTTAAGTACCAACAACATGTTATGGGATTGCTGAAACAGAAAATGGTGTTGATTTCAGAATGTGCAGAAAGTAAAGAATTGCAGGAATTATTGCATGCAGTTGAACAAGTTGGAAAGCATACTTTGCAATGTGGTTTTGAGTCCTTAGAGGCCTCCTGCAGGGCCGCAGTTACTGGATCTGTGGTTAGGAGGCATGCCTGGTTAAAGGAACAAAATTTCCCTGATCATGTTAAAGCTAAATTGCTAGATGCACCTTTACAGCATGATTCTCTGTTTGGTATTAAGGTAGAAGAGGTTTTACATAAAATGGAAGACAAAGCTAAGTCTATGCAAACTGTTAGACTTCTTACAAGTGCAGCCACCAAGATTCAGTAGACACTGGCCTACAAAAAATTGACCCTTTCCTGTGTCAGACAGAGCTCAAATGGACAAACCCAGACGTCCTAAGGGTTCCAGATACCAGGCTCAGGACTCGTACAGGTCAAAGCAATGGGGCGCTTCCACCTCCAAATCTGGAGGAGATAAAGCGCAAACCTGCAGAATGCAATCCCAATGACTTCCCTCTGCCTACACCAAGCACTTGTCTTTTGGCAGCACCCATGGGGGGGAAATTAGCACTTTTTGCGCAAAAATTGGCAGTTAACCCAGGACAAGTGGGTACTAAACATTGTATCACAACGATACAGATTCCATTTCCACACTTTGCCAATGGCAAATGGTTGGCCAGATCTGCCAAAAAATCAATAGGCAGAGGCACAGAAACAGGTTACGTCCCTCATGGATATGGGGGCCATTCAGACAGTACCAGAACAGGAAAAAGGACAAGGTTTTTACTCAAGACTGTTCTTGATACCCAGAAAGGACAAGGCCTGGCGGCCAATACTGGATTTATCGATTTTGAACACATTCCAAAATTCAAAATGCTGACGTTGCAGCAGCTTCAGCCCATGCTGGGCAAGAATGCTTGGCTGGTGACTTTAGACCTAAAAGAGGCATACCTGCATGTCCCAATAAGACAAGCGTGCAGAAGATACCTCAGATTCAAGGCTGGCTTAATGCATTACCAGTTCTCTGCACTGCCCTTTGGCTTATCTACTGTGCCCAGGGTCTTTACAAAGTGCTTGGCACAAGTAATTGCATTTTGCAGACAAAGTAGTATACAAATATATCCTTACTTGGACGATTGTCTCATTCAAGCAGAGAACAAGGACACTCTTCTTCAACATCTGGCATTTGTGAAAAGGCTTCTAACATGCCTAGGGTACACAATAAATGAAAAGAAATCACAACTGGTACCCTCTCAAAAGATAACATTCCTGGGTGCAAGCTTGGATACAACGGCCCAGATGGCTTACCTCATGCCAGACAAGCAAAGGCAACTGACTACTTACTTCAAATTGATGGCAGCAAAAACCCAGTCTTTTACAAGACAAATTCTGCAGGCTCTGGGCTTCATAGCATCCTGCATTCTACCAATTCCATATGCAAGACTGCATATGAGGAAACTTCAGTGGTACCTAAAAAGTTTATGGAGTCAACATTCACACAGTCTGGAAACGATGATTCCCCTCATTCCCTGCCTGCAACAGGAGTTTCTATGGTGGGCAAAGACATGTCACCAAAACATGGGACTGCCCTTCACTCTACCCCCTGCCAGTCAGACCTTAACAACAGACGCATCAGATTATGCTTGGGGGGGCCCACATGGCAGGAAGATGCATTCAGGGCTTATGGGCACCAAAACAAATGCATCTACATATCAACCAGAAAGAGATGCTAGCTGTTTAAAATGCCCTAACAGCCTTCAAGGACTTACTTCATCCAGGACAACTACTGATAAAGATGAACAACACCACAGTCATGTGGTGTATAAACAAGCAATGGGGCACACACTCATACCCCCTTTACAGATTAGCCATGTCTCTGTGGGACACAGCTTTGACCTACCAAATACATCTTCAAGCTCAATTCCTGCCAGGAAAACAAAACACTCTGGCAGACGATTTAAGCAGAAACCTGATGAATCCTCACGAGTGGAAAGTAAATCCACAAGTCTTCAGCATGATAACAGAGAAATGGGGGAGCCCAGACATAGATCTATTTGCTTCTCCTCACAATTATCAATTGAAAAGATTCTGCACAAGGACTTATCACAGACAAGCATGGAAAGTGGACGCCCTATCTTTCAGTTGGAAAAGCCTATTTGTGTACGCCTTTCCTCCTCTTATCTCTTCTACCCAAGGTCCTCCTAAAAGTCAGACAAGAGAAGCCAAAGATGATATCAATTTCCCCGGACTGGCCCCGTCAATACTGGTACCCAATCCTAAGGAACTTGTCTCAATACCCAGCTTGGACCTTTCCTCAAAGACCACAACTACTGTCCCAGCAAAACAGTCAGATCCTGCACAATCAACTACAGACTCTGAACCTGGCAGAATGGCTAATCATGTAGTCATACAAACAACACCTCTCAGTAAAGCTGTGATGGATGTCATTTTGGAAGCCGGAAGGCCTAGTAGTAGAAAGTCTTATGCTGACAAATGGAAGAGATTCTGTGCTTGGAATCAAGCACAAGGAACTGATGTAGCAGAACCAAATATTCCTCAGATATTACAATACTTAACTGAGATGCTTGACAAAGGCCTATCTTTATCATCAATCAAAATCCACGACTCTGCCATTTCGGCTCATTACAATACAGAGCCACTAATCTTTTCTCACCCTTTACTAAAGCAGTATCTTAGAGGAGCCAAAAATTTAAGGCCTCCTAGAAGATCACCATTACCTGCATGGGACCTCAATTATGTGTTGGAAAAGCTCACCCTGCCTCCATTTGAACCAGCTGCCACCGCTGATCTAAAGTTCTTATGGAAAACAGCTCTGCTACTAGCAATTACTTCAGCAAGAAGGGTTTCAGAACTACAGGCCCTCATGGCTGTAGAGCCTTTTATAATATTTTACCTAGACAGGGTGTCTCTGAGGACAAATCCTATTTTATGCTTAAGGTGGTTTCCAGTGTGGCACTTAACCAAACAATTCATCTGCCAACTTTTTTATCCAAATCCGCAGAACAAGGGGGAGAGAATTCTGCATTCCTTGGACGTACACAGACAGCTAAGATTCTACTTGAGCAGGACTCAAGCTCTAAGAAAAACTGAGCAATTACTAGTGTCATATGCTGCAGGATCAGAAGGAAAGGCTATTTCAAAGCAGACAATTTCAAAGTGGATAAGCCACTGCATCCGTTTCTGCTACCTACACCATGGTAAACCAGTGCCCAAGGGCATTAGGTCTCATTCCACCAGAGCTGCAGCTACTTCAGCAGCCTTTCTCAGAGGAGTACCAACCAAAGACATTCTAGAGGCTGCTACTTGGAGTTCTGTTCACACCTTTACAAAGCATTACTATTTGCCTCTCTACTCTAAGTCCATGGCAGGCTTTGCCACTGCAGTGCTGCAAGGCCTTATAGCCGCACCTAATGCTGTTTAGCTCCAGCCTTCCAACCATAGCTTTGGGATTCTACCCAAATGTAATGACTGCACAGTGAAACACGAAGAACATAGTACAGTTGTGTGCACTTACCATAAATGTAGATGTTCGAGTGTATTCACTGTTGCAGTCCAGGATACCCTCCCGCCATCCCCCTGTCATTCTGAAATTTATCTTTCCTTTATCTTCTACAAGCTATGTGGTGTATTTGCTTGTAGATGAAGGTAAAGTTTATATTGATGCAGTTATATATTTATATATGTATATATAATTTTACTACCTTTTTGGGGGCACCTGACATTGGGGGTAAGAAAAACTAAAGAAAATGGCGTCTGCTGCATGTTTTATACCCCTGACGACCTGCCATCATGGAAGAGAAGACGGCAACCGATGCAGGACCCAAGACTTTGGAATTCAGGCCGACTGAGGGCAACCTGCCAGCAGATTACCCAAATGTAATGACTGCAACAGTGAATACCCTCGGAACATCTACATTTATGGTAAGTGTACACAACTGTACTTTCTATTTGGACAGGACTAAGCCTATCAGAAAATCTGAGCAGCTGCTAGTTAGCTTTGCTGCAGGGGCAGAGGGGAAGGCCATTTCAAAGCAAACCATTTCCAAATGGATAGCCCATTGGATTCATTTCCGCTACAAGCATCATGGAAAACCTACCCCACAAGGGGATAAGATCACATTCCACAAGGGCTGCATCTACCTCTGCAGCTTTTCACAGAGGGGTCCCTTCCAGGGACATCCTAGAAGCTGCCACCTGGAACTCTGTACATACCTTCACCAAGCATTACCACTGGCCTATTTTATCTAAATCCAGAGCTGGATTTGCCACTGCAATCTTGCAGGGTTTAATAGCTGGTCCTAATGCTCTTTAACTTCCTTCTCCCTTCCTTAGCTTTGGGAATCGACCCAAATGTGATGACTGCAGCAGTGAGACACGAAGAACATAGTACAGTTGTGTACACTTACCATAAATGTAGATGTTCGAGTGTATTCACTGTTGCAGTCCTGCTTACCCTCGCTCCATCCAGCTGACATCTGGGGCAAGAAAAACTGATGTAATGGCGTCGGCTGCATGTTTTATACCCCTGATGACCTGAAGTCAAGGAAGAAGCGACAGCATCCGACGCAGAAATCCAAAGACTCTGGTATTCAGGCTGCCTGAGGGCTACCTGCAGACAGATAACCCAAATGTGATGACTGCAACAGTGAATACACTTGAACATCTACATTTATGGTAAGTGTACACGACTGTACTTTTTGCCCCCCTCCTTTTTTGTTTTGACCAGTGTGGAAAAGCTCACAGGGGCAGGTTAAGGAGCTTGTACGAGGTCTGTATTGCAGTTCATTGCTTTGGGAAGCCAGGGCACCAAGCAACCTAACTAATGGCTCTACTCTGAGGCATGATTGTATCTTCCATTTTTTCTCGTATGCAACACTTTGTACAGTAGGCTCACTGGCATCTCAGGTAACTAAGGATCAGTCCCGAGATCTGCTAGACATGATGTTTACCATTCCACAGTACCTTACATAAAAAAGGACTTTTTAGGCTGGGCAAAAATTGTCAAGTTTGTCATTTGGTGTAACCATACTTTTTCCATCCAAAGTCCAATATTTAATAAAATTCTTTGGATCGTGCTTGTGTGCTGTTTGCCAGCATCTTGTCAGGGTAGTGCAAGTGATTTCAGCAGGAAAGCTATCCTCATATCCTCCCGAAGGAAAAGAAAACAGTGTTCAGGGCCCTGATAGCATTTCAGGATGGTTCTCCATATCAAGGCCTACATTTCTAAGTGTGGTACATAAATAAGGAGGGACCACATATTTTGTCTGCGCAGATTGAAAGCTAGTAGTCAACAAACAAGTCAGCCTGCTTGTTACAGCAGTCCACATTTAAAGTTAACAGATGCAGGAGATGCTACAAGCAAAAAAGTAACATTAGCAGGCAAAAGGAAGCTGGATCCACATATTTTTACAGTATTATGCATATGTGAGGCCTTCCATTAGTGGACCTATTTTACTTGGGCATCACAGCAGACAGGTCCAGATTCTTTACTTTCTCCAAACTCTGTGGCACAGAGGGCTAGAGCTTACTATGACCCAGATGACCTGAGATTGATTTGAAGGCTTTGGAAGCTGGAAGACCCAAGTGAGTTAAGTGAGGAATGCACAGTTTACATAAGCACCGTTGTCAGGGAGGGTGGGTGGGTTGTGGTTGCGACTCTACCCTGTGGTGTCCTGACAATACAGGGAAGTATTGTAGCCCAGTCTCCCTCAGAACAAGCTGGGGAGGGAGAGATGATAATGGTACCTGGCACTAAAGGGTGTCAAGGAATGGCCACGCTTCAATAATCTGGGGCATAGGTGGTCCCACAGCAGTGATGCAAAAGTCCATGTTAGCACAAAAGAGTAAAGATCCAATGTCTGATTTCTTTTTTTCCTGATTCAACATGTAGGGGTGTCAGATCCAAGAGCTCTGACTCCTTCCCTACCACAATTTCCATCCTGCCTGAACCACCCCAGATCTCATTTGCCACTAGAGAACGCCAGATGTGGGGACAAGAGCTCGTCTTTAATTTATGATCTGTAAATGCTTTTTCCTTCCTCTCTTGCTGAAATAGTTGTTAACTTAGGATTTAGTGTGTATTTATAGTAGACTTAAGAGATCAGATGTTTTCTTAGACATTTTGTGTCGTTCTTTCTTCTGCATCTGTCTGTGTAGTTAGTATTGATGGAACTTCCTTAGATTTAGATTAGAGTTTTTTTCTTGCTATTTTTCTGTTAAGTATAGTTAAGTTGTCCTGTCCTCCGGCTTGAAAAGTGGTCTTCCTGTGAGCATAAAATCTCCCCCAAGAGCCACACTGTGTGTGTATACTGCTTGGGGCCTTCGCACCTTTGAGCTTCCTGCTCCATTTGTGCTGCCTTTGGTTCCCGAGCCCTACAAGGACATAAAGAAAAACTGATGCTTAAAGGTCTTCTTTCTCACTGACAGGGTCCATTATATCCTCAGACCCAAAGGCATCCATTTCCTCCTGTTCCATCCAGCCAGAAGAAGGATAAAGAGAGGAATATATATAGAGAGAGCAAGGGAAAGAGAGAAATCTAAGGAAAAATCCAAATTGCCTGAAGATAATCAGGAAAGAACCATGAAGAGGTCTCCCGAACCCACAGTTATTGCGGGTGTGGCACCTACGTTTCCAAGATAGTCAGATCCGATCGTTTCTCGAATGCAGACTCTGTCTACAAAGTCATCTTTTACTTGTGCTCTAATCAGTCCTATGCTGCATTCTCTGATTTTGCAGGAAGGATCTCTAAAGTCTGATTCAGGACCATCTTCTCCTAGATCTGGCCGTTCCACTACATGTTTCATGGAGTTTGATGTCAACCAGATGATGAGATTTCTGAGGACTCCTATTCAGATGGGAGCCCCCCCCCCCCCCCCCGGCTGTGTCCCCAAGAAAGGATCCAGATCACTCCATCCCTCCCGAGCTATTCAGTCTTCTCAGTTTCCCTATATGGCTGACTTGACACATTTCCAGAGGGATTTGATTAAGGAACTTTCAAATTCGCTGGAGAGTAACCTGCCAGCAGACTTCCAAAAAAACTGGGGAGTCCCAGTTGTCAGCTCTTCAAGCTACTATGAATGTATCCATGAGACTGCTTTAAATGCTGCAGATGGTGTAGCCTGTGCAGCTGGTACTGGCATTATGATGCATCATGCCTGGGTGTAGCTATGTGACTTGGCAGAAAGTTTTAGAATGTCCTTCATCAATGCCCTTTATGATGGTTCAACCTTGTTTGGACCGAAAATCAAGGACACTTTTAACAGAAGTGAACAGGTCAGAAAGACCTTATCTACAGCTAGAGTACATTTTTTCAATCCTTCAGAGATCCTTCTCCCAGAATCAAAGAGGCAGAAAGATTTGGTTCAAAAAAGTCTCAAGGCTTTTACCGGGGTACTTCTGGGTTCATGCCTCCCAGAGACGGAGATTAAAGCAATCCCACAGGATGTCACCCTAGAGGTAAAAATGGTCCGCAAAATCCATGTTTCCATGTTAGATTCTCAGAGAAACCTTTCCAGCATTCCTGAGCACTTGCCCAGTTGCTGCACTCTGGAGGCAGTCAGGGGAATGTTTCCCCTTTCACTGTCTAGCCTGTCAGTACATAACTCAAGATTTTATGGGTGCTAAGGATCATTTCCAAAAGCTGTACAATTTCCCTTTCTAGAAGCTCCAAGAATAAAATGAAAGATTGCCAACAATCCACCCAAGCAGTTTACATCTGCAGTAACAGAGATTTACAGGTTACTGGTCAAAAGAGTCATCTAGCCAGTCCTCAAGGATTTCTTCCCAACGGTTTTCTGGTAGCAGTCCACATACCAGGAAAATCCAATGTTCTAGCCAACAGGCTCAACAGATCTATTCTGATGCCTCACAAGTGGTCTCTGAAATACACTGGAGGAAAGGATTTCCCCCAATGAGGTCAACCTTGCTGTGATTTCTTCACCTCACCACTTAACAAGTGCGGCAGGATTTTTGCCCTAATTCCCCCTGGGGGGGGGGGGTCACCAAGAGATGCTCTAGTCTATGTTTGGCCTCCTGGTCATCTTTACGTCTACCCTCTCCTACCTCTAATGCCCAAATTTCTTCAGAAAGCAATCCAGTTGAAGGGCAAGGTTATCCTCATTGCCCCCATTTGGCCTCAGCAGGTTTGGTTCCCTTCCTGTGGTCTTATGTTCTCTGTCCTCCTTGGACACTGGACCCCAGTCTCGATTTGGTATCTCATCCATCAGGTATGGTTCACCTGGACATTCGAGGCCTCAAGTTGACCACAGGATTTCTCTCTGTCCAGACAGTCCAGGCTTTCTTTTCCAATTCGCCAAATTTTAATGTCCTCCCAGAAACCTGTGACTAGGATAATATACAGGAGTAAATGGGAAAAAATTCTCCTGCTGGGCAAAGCAGGGGCAATTGGACCCCTTTACTGCTCCCATTCCTGCTGTTTTGGATTTCTTGGCGTTGATTTTTCAAGGAGGTGGTAGTTTTTCCACTATCAAAGTTCAGCTAGCAACCATCTGTAATCATTACACTGGAGGTAATACTTCCTCTCTAGCTTTATCCAGACTTTGTAAAGCATTCCTTAAAGGGACTTTTCTGCTTAGGCCTCTGATTAAAGATCCTACTCCACCTTTGGATCTTAGTGATGTCCTTCATGGATGCATCTGCAGTCATAACAACTGGGTTGTCCTGTCGTCAGGCAGCCCTTCGGTCGGCCGGATTCCAAAGTCCGGGTCCGGCTTCGGCTGATGTCGCACTTCACTCGACGTCATCTCTGCTGGTCTTCGGGTATAAAGGCATCAGCCGACGCCATTTTCCCCAGTCTTTCTTGCCGCGTGGCGCCCGAAGCAGAAGCTGTTCGCAAGTGCCGGTCGGTCAGATCCAGAGATTACTACTACCGAATACTACTTCGAAGACTTCTAAAAGCTAAGTACCCCGTTGGGGACTCTTTCTTGCCTCAGCCGATGTCAGAAAAAGTCAATAACTGTTTAACTTGTGGGAAACAAATACCTCATAAAGATTTCCACTCTTACTGTTTGCCTTGTTTAGGCCCAGACCACGACGTAGCAGCCTGTTCGGCCTGTGCTTCTTTCAACCGACGAACGCTTAGGCGTCGGTCGGAGTTTGCTGAACAGTTTTTCGGCTCAGATTTTGCGTACATTATGCCGTCGGATCATCCGACTACCCAAATTGTTAAAAAACGCAAAGAAAAAGACCGACACTCGCGGTCCGCGGTTTCGGCCGAAACCATGGTTAAGCAAACCGCGAGTGTCTCGGTTTCGGCCGAAACCGAGAAAACAGATCAAAGTACAGCTGAATCTTTGACTACTACTGAGGTTCCTGCTACCTTACTTGAATCGGCCTCAGAAATTTTACCTACAACAGTTGTTACTAGTAACTTATCAGACACCATCCCTTTGGATGTTTCTACCCCAGCACGTGGTGCTGCTAGGCCTCCTGCAGCCATGTCTATTAAGGCCTTTGCCAGGGCTAAAGCAGCCAAATCTGCTAAATCAGTGCCTGTTAAACCCCCCTCAACCAGGCCCACTTCTAGTTCACAAATGCTTACTCTGGCAGAAGATTTAATATCCTTAATTAGGGGATCTCAATCTCACCCAGACAGGGCCTCTCAGCCCCCAGAAAAGAGACCTAGAGCAGAGCCCCCCGAGCCTGTGTCCTCTGATGATTCTGCGGATGACTCAGATATTACAGACCAGCCAGAGGCTCCTTTCTCCAATTATGAAGACTCAGATGCTGAAGAATCCATTCCAGCTGCTTCTCCACCAGAAGTATTCTCCTTTGGGGAAACCTTACATGCCATGCGAGAACAATTCCAATGGCAGGAACAGGATTTCTCAGATTCCAGAAAAAGACTTAGGACTTTTCTGCACCTTCCACAACACAGGCCCTTAGCTATACCTCCTGTCCTCTCTGTTGTGGACGATGCATTTAATGATGTCTGCACTGCACCAGATTCCCTACCTCCAGCCCCTGCCAAACCAGATAGATTTTACAGGGTGCCAGACACTCATCATCACCTATACAAGGCCCCACTTGCAGACCCCAAAACTATATCCCAGGGGCCTAAGGCAGTAGCCTCGACCACAGCAAAAAACCCTATTCCTTCTGAAAGGGAAGCCAGGTCTTTAGACAGATGGGGCAAAAAAGTTTACACCTCAGCTACTCTCTCAGCTAGAGCTTTAAACTGTCAGTTTCACATGATACAATACCAAGAGTTTATGCTAGATCAGTTATCTAAAAAGCTATCCTCTGATGACTCTATAGATAAGAAATATGTATTAGAAATGGTAAATAACATACAACAGGTTAGTAACCATTCCTTAAAATGTGGCTATGATGCACTGGAGGCTTCATTTAGATCAGCCATGACTGGCACAGTGATAAGAAGACATGCATGGCTGAAGGAACAGGTCTTACCGAATCATGTTAAAGCTAAGTTATTAGATGCTCCTATGGATAAGGCCAGTTTGTTTGGTACACCTGCCCAGCAGGTAATGAAGAAAATGGAGGAAAAGGCAAAATCTGTACAAACGGTTAAAGATTTCTTGCAGGTTCAGCCCCCAAGGTTTAGCCGGAACTGGCCTGCCAAAAATTGGTCCTTTCCTGACTCCACAAGATCCCAAAGGGGCAGGAATAGACGTTCCAGAGGCAGAAATCAATACAGAGGGGGTGCCTACATAGGACGACAGTGGCAAGGTAATAACAGAGGCACAGACACAGCCACTACCATTACAACAGCAAAATCACAGTGACTTGATTCTAACTCCGCCTACCAGGGAACAAATAGCAGCACCATTAGGCGGAAAATTAACCTTATTTTCGAAAAATTGGCACTGTATCACAAAAGACAAGTGGATTTTGCAAACCATAGACCAAGGTTACCGGTTCCACTTCCACACTCTACCAGTCAAAAGAGGAATGCCAAACCTGCCACCAAATCAAAAAACAGAAGCTCTACAGCAGATAATGCAATTAACAAAGATGAGAGCTGTGGAAAGAGTACCAATAAAAGAACAAGGCAAAGGATTCTACTCCAGACTATTCCTAGTTCCAAGAAAGGAAAAAAGTTGGAGACCTATTCTCGACCTGTCCACCTTAAACACATACATCATTGTCCCAAAATTCAAAATGCTGACCCTACAGCAACTCCTTCCCATGCTGGGCAAGGAGTGTTGGCTGGTAACTCTAGATCTCAAGGAGGCATACCTGCACGTCCCCATTCGACCAATTTGCAGAAGATACCTCAGATTTCTTGCAGGATCAGAGCACTATCAATTCTCAGTATTGCCCTTTGGCTTATCTACTGCGCCCAGAGTATTCACAAAATGCCTGGCATCAGTAATCGCCCACTGCAGACTACAGGGAATCCAAATTTATCCATACCTGGACGACTGTCTGCTACAAGGGGACAACAAAAGCAAGCTGACAACAGATTTACAAAGGGTCATTTACTTGCTACAAGCACTGGGATACACAGTCAATTTACAAAAGTCAAGGCTGATACCATCCCAAACAAGGACATTCTTGGGCGCGGAATTGGACACAGTAAAACAAATGGCATTCCTAACTGCAGAAAAACAAAAGGAACTCCCTCTTTACTTCTTGGCACTAACAAGACAGAACAAGCTAACAGCAAGAAAAGTTCTGCAGACCTTGGGCTTCATGGCATCATGCATAATATTGGTTCCACATGCCAGACTACATATGAGAAAACTACAGTGGTACCTAAAGAATTTATGGTCCCAACACAGGCACAGCCTAGAAGCAGAAATTCCACTGATCCCATGCCTAAAACAGGAGTTCCTATGGTGGGCTCAAGCATGCCAGTCAAACCCAGGCCTACCCTTTCACAACTATCAAGCAAGCCAAACCTTCACAACAGACGCCTCAGACCTAGGATGGGGGGCTCACATGCTGGACAAATGCGTACAAGGATTGTGGACGCAGGACCAGCTTCACCTGCACATCAACCTAAAAGAAATGCTGGCAGTAAAACTGGCAATCCAAAAATTCAGACCATTTCTCAAAGAAGGCCATTTGATGATAAGGACAGACAACACCACAGTCATGTGGTACATCAACAAACAGGGAGGCACTCATTCATACCCCCTATGCAGAATGACATTGGACCTTTGGAACCTGGCACTCAGCTACAACATCCAGTTACAGGCAATATTTGTACAGGGAAAGGAGAATACTCTAGCAGACATGCTAAGCAGAACCACCTCGGATGCTCACGAATGGATGCTACACCCGGACATCTTCAAGACCATCTCAAAGAAATGGGGAATGCCACAGATAGATCTATTCGCTTCCCCTCTCAATCACCAGCTCAAAAAATTCTGCACAAGGACATTCCACCCACTTGCATGGAAAGTGGATTCGCTCTCCTTCAGCTGGAAAGGTCTGACAGCATATGCATTCCCACCTCTTCCCTTGATACACAAGGTATTACTAAAAATCAAGGAGGAACGTCCAAGGATAATCCTGATAGCTCCGAACTGGCCAAGACAACACTGGTACCCATTGCTGAGGAGCATGTCTCGGGACAAAATGTGGTCAATACCCCTGATGCCTTTGATGTTAACTCAGAACAACTACAGCATCATGCATCCAAACCTAAAAACATTGCAACTGACTGCATGGAACATCACATAGCAGCAACTAATCCAGAACTTTCCCAAAGGGTTAAAGACATCATCCTTGAAGCCCGCAGACCTTCAACAAGAAGGAACTATGCAGGAAAATGGAAAAGGTTTGTCATTTGGAGTACTGAAAGAGGAAAAGATGTGTCGCATATAGATATTGCTAACATTCTGGAGTATTTGGCAGAGCTTCTACATACAGGCCTGTCCTATTCCTCCATCAAGATACATGCATCAGCTATTTCAGCAGAATACAGCTTTGATCCACCTGTCTTTTCACATCCTCTTCTCAGGCAGTTCCTCAGAGGGATCAAGAATGTAAAACCTCCTAGGAAACCACCATTGCCAGCTTGGGACTTGAACTTTGTGCTAGAAAAGTTGACACTCGCACCTTTTGAACCAGCAGCAACAGCAGACCTACAGCATCTATCATGGAAAACTGCTTTCCTACTGGCAATAACCTCAGCAAGGAGGGTTTCTGAACTTCAGGCCCTAATGGCAGTACAACCCTTCCTAATCTTCCACCAAGATAGAGTGTCCATGAGGACTAATCCTACATTTATGCCTAAGGTGGTATCCAGAGTGTCTTTAAACCAGGCAATTCACCTACCTACCTTCTTCCCCAACCCACAAAACAGAGGGGAAAGAATGCTGCATACCTTGGATGTACATAGACAGCTACGCTAATACCTGGACAGAACCAAAAGTAACAGAAAAACTGACCAGCTTTTTGTAGCCTATGCAACAGGAAGGGAAGGAAAAGCTATTTCCAAACAGACAATCTCCAAATGGATAGGAAATTGCATACGATTCTGTTACTCCTTCCATGGAAAACCAATTCCACAGAACCTAAGGCCTCATTCTACAAGGGCAACAGCCACTACCACAGCCTTCTTACGAGGAGTGGCAACCAAGGACATTATTGAGGCGGCTACTTGGACCTCCGTGCATACATTTGCCAAGCATTATAATTTACCTCTGTATTCCAGATCCCGAGCAGGGTTTGCCACTGCTGTACTGCAAGGGATCCTAACCACACCATAATCTATTCTTCCTCCTCCCCTAGTTGGCTATGGTATTCTACCCAGTTGTTATGACTGCAGATGCATCCATGAAGGACATAGTACAGTTTTGTACCTACCATAAATGTAGATGTCCAAACTGGATAGCATCTGCAGTCAGGATTACCCTCCCTCCTTCCCCTCTGTGGTACTCCTAGGGTATTTACCCTCCTAATAGCTAGCTGGTGGGGGGAGTCTCTTATGGTGTATTTGTTTGTATATATGTACATACATGCTTAATTTTTGTGTTTGCCTTCTATCTTTTTGGAAGCATTGGCATTTACCCAAAATTTAGCCTTCCAAGAGGGCAACTGGCATCTGGGGCAAGAAACACTGAGGAAAATGGCGTCGGCTGATGCCTTTATACCCGAAGACCAGCAGAGATGACGTCGGGTGAAGTGCGACATCAGCCGAAGCCGGACCCGGACTTTGGAATCCGGCCGACCGAAGGGCTGCCTGACGACAGGACAACCCAGTTGTTATGACTGCAGATGCTATCCAGTTCGGACATCTACATTTATGGTAGGTACAAAACTGTACTTTACAGAGCTTGGTTCAGCCCCCCCCCTTGAGCCTTCAGCCAAGTCTGACCTCAGATTTCTTTCTTGGAAGACTATATTCTTTGTGGCTATTAACTTCTCCTCTAGGCAAGTTTTTTATTCTATAAATATTTTGTAGATATCTTTGTTATGGAACAGTTCAGTTGAAGAACTTGAACAATTTGAGATTTATCTAACATCAACTGTTGATTTTTTAACTTTTAAGAAAACTTACTAACTGTATAAAATGTTTTTTGGGCATACAGTTAGGTGAGTCGAATACAAACATTTATAAGAAATACATATTTAAACCATACAGGTATGCTCCCACATTTTATTTTTAAGAATGTAGTGAAACGACAAATGATTAGGTGTTTGAGGTTGAACACAAACAGTATTATTTTTGAGGAACAGATTGAGAGCCTAAGTTATGATTTTGTGAGTCAAGGTTACAGTATAGATTACGTAAATTTAATTAAAAATAATGTCAAAAAGCAAAGCCATGTTTGAATACAGATTCCTTCGATTCAACAAATTTTAACTAAAATACAGGTACTACTGAGTTAAGGTTTACCACTAGTTGTAATAGGCACATCCAAAACATTTCAGAAGGTGATTAAGAAGAACCGGTACGTACTGGAAGAAGTGGAAGCATTGAAACTCATCTCCCCCTAAATCCAAAGTTTACCTATAGAAAAGGTAAGAATCTATAACAAAGGTTGTGTTATAAAGCTCTTAGAATGAGAGAGAAAATAACACCACAAAAGAGGGGCACCTTTCCATGCCATAATTGTACTTGTGTGCTTACACAGAAATTCCTTCTTCATCCTATGTCAAATGTAAAGAGTTTAATAAAGATGAATGCTTTAGTGAAGCATATATCGAGAATGGTGAAACACATCACTTTAACTTTGCAGTTTCACAAGTGGTTAAGAACTGGGATTTAATAAGCAGAACTGAAGCTCTAGAAGTATAATGGATGACTATTTTAAGGTCTTAACAGCTACCAGGGTTGAATGAAACATGTAATTTAAAACTTTTTAAAAACGCGACCACTGACCGATTTTGAATGTTTTTTATTTTAAACTAGGATGTTTATTTTTCACTATTACTGATTTGCTTGCCTTTAAGAGATGATTAATTAGGATGATGTCACTAAATAAGATTATTTAAATGTTTTTGGTTTTTTTTGCTGCAAGTTTTAAACCCATTGATGAAGCATGTTGTGTGAAAACTGTTGAGCTAGTTGTTCTGAAAGTTTGTATATTAAGTCAGTGAAGTGCCTGGAAGTTTTTTGAGCCATTCTTGTTTTTTTGGTATGTTAGTGTTCTGACTTGGATTTTCAACCTCCATGAGCTGCTGGTGGTTGTGTCTACAACAACAGAATTTCTTTTTTCCCCTCTTTGAACCTGCTGTCAATCATCCCCCCTCCCCCCTTTTCAATTTGACCATTCATTCCCCTATTACTGTGGCACAAAGGTGGACCAGTTGGGGCCATCATTCAGACAGCTGATAAGGGGGGGTTAGTTTTTGTATGCACGTACGTGTAGTGTGTCTGTGTACTTTGTGGCTGTAACCCCGCACACACACACACCCCTAGCAATTTCCGTAGCGGGGTGGGGAAAGCACTGTTCATGCATCAGGAGGGGACAGGCAGTAGGCTGACTGCAGAGGATGTCCCTTCATTGCAGCAGGAGACATTCCACCATATGGCCCTGCTCCTTCCCTGATGCATGAACAGTGGTTTCCCCATTCTCCAACAGGGAAATTGCACTGCTCCGTGTACTCTGTGTGTGCACACTCCTCTCCACTCAGTGGGAGTGGCTAACGAGTCATACCGCATCACTGCTGCCCCTCCCTGCCTGGCTCATCTCGTACTGGAGTCTCTAACTAAGCCTTGGTCACCTTACTACAATTAGGACTCCATCCTTGAGCACCATGAAGCCGGGCTACCATAACAGAATATATTTGCAGATGAATCACGGTCACATTACTCCTTCAACCCACTAAGAGGGATTGGGGTTCTATAGGGATTGGAGGTGGTATAACGCTTAAGATGTTTACCTCAGAGATGCAAGCTATGGAGTTTGATACTCACCTTTGAGAAGGAAATTGACTAGTCTTAAAATCGCTCACAGGGTCAACTAGCCTAGTAATTGACAGTGAACTATAAGAACCCTGTACATAGTTTCATTGCAATTATTTTATTTACAACACAGTTACTTTTCTTTGTTGTCCTTAGTACAGCGAAATATTAGTGCAGTAATGTAGTTCAGTCACAGTCTGTATGAGGGACAGGAGGGGCTTGAAGAATAGAAATAGACTTCCAGCAAGGTTTAACTCTGTGTAGGTGCCTTGTGCACTAACTAGGGTTCCTCGGGACTGTGGTACAAGACCAGTGTTGCTCTTCATAGGAATATGAGAACAGCCAATGAAAGTTCTTACTGCAGTAAACAAGGACATAAGGTGAGTAAACCCAAAAGTTATGGCTTACTGTTAAAGTAGCCTCAAAGATGTACTGTTATGGCAAATATCTTACTCACAGCTGTAGTTTTTTGTTTGTGTGTATGTACATCACAGCTTCTTGACAGCATCTGTGCATGTTGACATGATATGCTGGAGTGGGTAGCAGAGACTGATTTCTTCTACACAATGCTGTGTTGTACTAGTGGGTTAAAGATCCAAATATTTATCATGTTGATAAGTTATAGGCTTGTATTTTTTGGAGTTGTCCGCTCTGAATATCCAATTTTTGTCCTGCATCTGCAGTCTGTGTTCAGGAAGCATTGAGTGGCAACTCAGACAGTAAATGTCTCTGTGGAGGAGTAAGTATGCAGTGGCATAGATTCATGAACTATAATGTTTAATTTTTTAACCTTGCCAGGCCCAGTACCCAAATGTTTGTACTAAAAAAGGTGGAAAAATAACCTAGTGAGTGCCTAATAAACCCTACATTCATTGTACAAATGGAACTGTTTACCTCTCTTGTATTACCCCAAGTCTCATGTACAGTTAGTAGGGAAATTCAGAATGATGATTGCCATATTGTTTTTATTGACAATATATTTCATTTATGGGTGAGCACCTGCCTCAGCTGGAGGTAAGAATTAGGGACTATTCAACCCAGGGTTAAATTGTCAAATTGTTTTTATTGGGGGTACTGGCAAGACTGTCAATGCTGAATAGATTTTTTTTAAAATACTGAAGCCACATGGTAGACTTTCTGTGATGGTAAAGGTTGCTTATCAATGTTATATTGCAAACATAGAAATTCATTTTTTATTCATTTTTAGGTTCAGATTTAATAATTAAGCAGTCATCTTTTGGTTTGATCACTTCTGTATTTCCTAGTAGGATAAAGCATTACTATGCAGTCAAAGTTTATACTAGATTTTTGTTATATTTACCATATTGGAGAATTTAGTGTGTCTGATCCGTGTGAACTTCCTTTATTCTGTAGAAGAGGCATCAGTGTTTCTAAGCAGAGTCTTAAGTGTTAAACCAGCTGCAGTGTTATTTTTTCACATACTGAAAAAAATCCCATGTACCTTTAAGGTAATTTCAGGGATATGTCCACATATAATGCCCATTTCCACAGTCTCTGTTTATTGCATTTACGTAGCAAGTTTTTTGCAATCAAGTAGTAGTAATTGGTGATCGTTAAGTGCAGGGCAGGCTGCTTTTCAGGAGTTGTTTTTGAAGAGAGTTTTTTCTCTTCCTGAGCCTTTGACCTGGGGCAATAGCCATTATTTTGTGCAGTATTATGGGACATGGTCCTGCTGCTGTAACATGATGACAAAGCCTTCCGTAACGCAAGTCAGAAAATATTGTATGATTACTTAAAATAGCATTCATCCAGAGAACAGCTTTTACAGCAGTCTGGTCTCTGTTAGTAAAGGTCATGAAGCTGCCTTTGAATGTACACCATCCTTATAGATCTTGTTGTGGGAGGAATTATTGATTGCAGATCGCTTGCTGTAAATGTTTTCGGACATGCTGGTGTCTAGCAAGCAGAGTAGTGTCATTAGCACTTTTGGTGCATAATTATTGACATTATAACTCTGCTTTCATGATAATCATATAGCCCTACTGGATAAAGCCAGAGCATTGATTGGGTTCACTGTAGATGTAGTTATCTCTCTTCCTTCCTAGTGACAGTGGAAATGACTGAGAGTAGTAAAGAATGTATAGCAAATTAAGTAAAAGGAGTTAATGACTTCATTATCTTATTAAAAGGTACTTATATTTTTAACTAATTTGTTTTCTCTCCTTTTTTTTTTGGTAGTGTTTGAGAACATTAGTTGGACATACGGGTGGAGTCTGGTCATCCCAGATGAGGGAAAACATAATAATTAGTGGGTCTACAGACCGGACATTAAAAGTTTGGAATGCAGAGACGGGTGAATGTATCCACACACTTTATGGACATACCTCCACGGTCCGCTGCATGCATCTCCATGAAAAAAGGTAATCCTGGTTCTTCATTATCTGTGTGGTAATTGCACCTCTTCAGATCCCGTCTTCTCTGCTCCATTTCACTTCAGTACTGCATGTGAAAATACAAAGATAGCTACTTCTAATTTAGTGTTGTACTTATTTTTTGATGATGTAATATTACATTTGGCAAAATGAGAAAAGAGCATGTGTATTTTATTGAAAATAACAGTGTACCCAAACTAGAGCAGCTTACAGCACACAAGAAATGCATTAGTTGATTTGAAATTAGTGTCTGGAAATGGTCACTGCTAATGAAGTGCAGATTGCTGCTGCATCACAGTAGAAAAAGGTCTTTATCTGTTATGTGTTGGAACAGTTGGTAAAAATGTTTTGAACCTTTAAATGAGTTCAAAAGGTATTTATTTGGGAAAACATTTATTCTGAAAATATTATGCAGATTCTGCATTTAAAATGTGAGAATTAGCTGTTTAGATTATGCCAGGTAATAAAGGCAATAATACTGATTTTGTGTATGTTAGAATCCGCAGCTCAGGGTCGTACAGTTACAGAGCAGCAAGAGAAGAACAAGTGAGGACTTGAATGGAAGCATCTGTTCTTTGCTCAAGGTGCTGCAGATCACTGACAGAATATTCAGTCTTGAGGAGACTGCTTTTATGGCACATTACTGAATTTTTAATGTGTTGCTGAAGTAAGGAGAGTGTAGTAAGACATTGTGAACTTAGAACTAGCCTACAAGCTGAGATGTACAAGCCGATGTTCTTCGTGTTTCACTGTTTCAGTCATCACATTTGGGTTATCTGCCTGCAGGTAGCCCTCAGCCGGCCTGAATACCAGAGTCTTCGGATTTCTGTGTCGGATGCTGTCACTTCTTCCATGACGTCAGGTCATCAGGGGTATAAAATATGCAGCTGACACCATTACATCAGTCTTTCTTGCTTTGCGGTGCCCGAAGCAGAAGCGGTTCGCAAGTGCCGGTCGGCCGTCTCCTGAAATTTTCGTTTTTCGAGTTTCTTACCCGAAGTCTTAAAAAGATAAGTACCCTGTTTGGGGGATCCTTTTTCTTGCTGTAACTGATGTCAGTAAAAGTTAACAATTGTCTTGCCTGTGGAAAGCAAATACCTCATAGAGATTTTCATTCTTACTGCATCCCCTGTTTAGGCCCAGACCACGACGTCCCTCGCTGTCAGTTTTGTGCCTTGTTCAACAACTGAACTAATCGTGGTTGGCCTATTTTTGTAGCCAAATACTTTCGTACTCGATCTACGTACTCCGAAATTTCTTCGTTAAGCCATCCGACTACCGATCGTCTGAAAAAACATAAGGATAAAGACAGAGACAGACCGCATAGGTCCAAAACTGCCGACGGCGCTTCCGTTAAGCTTGTCGCCAGTCAGCCGGTACTCGGTGAGGTGCTTTTGCAGTCCCTGATACCCGCTACTTCAGATTCGCAGGCCTCTACTGAGACCCATTTGGAGTCCGGTATGCCGTGAGATGCTTCTTCGACTATGGAACCTGCAGATGTCTCTACCTTGGATGGGTCCGGAGCCGCTGTGCAGGCACCGGCTTTTGAGGGTGTATTCTGGCCTACAAACATTCATATTAAACTGACGCCATAGTTTCCATCCAGAAGTTCTGAATTCCTCAGGCCAAAAACTCGCACTATGCCTAGAAAACCGACGACCAAACCATAGACTCTGGCCCATATGCCTCAAAAGCAAATGCTTAGAATGGCTGAAGACCTTATTACCTTAATTAGGGGAAGCCAGCCTTCCCCCTCTAAGAGACCTAGAACTGATTTTCTTTCTGATTCTTCTGATCAGGAATCTGATATCTCTGCTTCTTCTGATTACCAGGATTTTCCCTTATCTACTTATAAGGATTCTGATGCAGAAGATTCCATTCCCTCTGCTTCCCCACCAGAAGATTTTTCTTTCGGTGAAACCTTGCATACTCTTAGGGAGCATTTCCGCTGGCAAAGCCAGGATTATTCTGAGTTAAAAAGAGACTTGGGGAATTCTTACTCCTGCCTCAAACAGACCGTTAGCTATTTCTCCTGTTCTGGACATTATAGATGCTTTCTTGGAATCTAGCCTTACCCCAGACACTTTACCTCCAGCTCCATGCCAATAAGAGGATCCTGCAAACAATACCTACATTTCAGGGTGGGCTCCATGCACTTTCAGTTCTCTGCACTTCCCTTTGGCTTATCTACTGCACCCAGGGTGTTCACAAAGTGTCTAGCTCCAGCCATTGCATTTTGCAGGCAGAGAAATATTAAAATTTACCCATACTTGGACGATTGTCTGATTTAGAAAGTCAGGGCTTGCTATTACAACACCTGGCATTTGTAAAGAAACTTCTAACCTCACTGGGGTACACCATCAACAAAAGAATTCTAACCTAGTACCCTGCCAACAGGTTGTATTCCTGGGAGCAAGCTTGAACACAACTTCCCAGATGGCATTCCTCACTCCGGAGAAACAGGTTTATTTGATAAACTGTTGGCTACAAAACCCCAGCTATCTGCAAGGAAAATACTGCAAGCTCTGGGGTGCATGGCCTCTTGCATTCTACTAATTCCATATGCAAGACTGCATATGAGGAAACTCCAATGGTATCTAAAAAGCCTATGGTGTCAACATTCTCAGACCTGGAAGCAATGATTCCTATCATTCCTTGTATAAGGGCAGAGTTCCTTTGGTGGGCAAAGGCCTGCTACCACAACAATGGACTCCCTTTCACTCTCCCCCCCTGCCGCCCAAACCCTAACAGCAGACTCATCAGACTATGCATGGAGCGCTCACATGGCAGGGCAGTGCATTCAGGGCAAATGGAACCTGAGACAGATGCACCTGCACATCAATCTAAAAGAAATGTTAGCTGTACAGAATGCTGCGACAGCCTTCAAAGACCGTACTCTTCCGGGGCAACTATTAGTAAAGACAGATAACACCACAATTATGTGGTACATAAACAAGCAGGGGGGAACCCACTCATACCCTCTCTGCAGACTAGCCATGGCTCTGTGGAACACAGCCTTGAGCTCACAAGTACACCTACAAGCACAATTCCTGCCAGGCAAATAAATTTACTGGTAGATGACTTAAGCAGAAATCTCATGGACCCACATGAATGGAAACTAGAACCCAAAATATTCAACCTCTTGAGGAACAAATGGGGACTCCAGCGATAGACCCGTTTGCCTCCCCTCAGAACTACCAATTGAACAAATTCTGCACAAGAACTCCCCACAGTCAAGTTTGGAAAATGGATGGCCCTGTCCTTTACCTGGGAAAGCCTCTTGGTTTATGCCTTTCCCGCTCTGCCTCTCCTCTCGATGGTTCTGCTAAAGATCAAACAGGACAAGCCAAGGACAATACTGATTGCACCAGACTGGCCACGCCAGCACTGGTGCCCCCTCTTGCGCAATATGACACTGCTACAACCATGGCACCTGCCTCAGACCCCTTCCCTGCTGTCCTAGCAGGCGGGCCAGATTCTGAACCCTCAACTTCAAACCCTGAACCGTGCAGCCTGGCTAATTCCTTGAGCTCTCCCCTAGCATCCCTCAGTAAGCAGGTGCTGGATGTCATTCTGGAGGGAAGGAGGCCTAGTGCTAGAAAATCCTAAGCTGAAAAGTGGAAAAGATACTGTTCCTGGAGCCAGGCTCAGGGAAAATGGGCACAACGGTGCCCAGCTTACCTCATATTCTTCAGTACTTAACAAATGCTCCACAATGGCCTATCCTTCTCGTCAATTAAAATTCATGCCTCTGCCATTTCAGCTCATTATAATACTGA
This sequence comes from Protopterus annectens, assembly GCF_019279795.1. NCBI lineage: Eukaryota > Metazoa > Chordata > Ceratodontiformes > Protopteridae > Protopterus > Protopterus annectens. The sequence continues at coordinate 92,565,785 of NC_056729.1, read as the reverse complement.
GCCACCCCTCTTCTCTCACCCCTTGCTAAAACAATTCCTTAGAGGGGCCAAAAATGTAAGGACCCCCCCCCCCCCAGGAGAGCTCCCACTCCAGCGTGTAACCTTAACTTTGCATTGGAAAAGCACACTCTCCCTCCTTTTGAACCAGCTGCTACAGTAGAGTTGAAATTCCTTTCTTGGAAAACAGCCTTCCTTCTAGCCATCACTTCAGCAAGAAGAGTGTCTGAATTACAGGCCCTCATGGCAGTGGAACTCCTCATTATCTTCCATGCAGACAGGGTTTCCCTCAGGACTAATCCTTCCTTACTACCCAAGGTGGTGTCTAGTGTGGCCCTAAATCAGTCCATTCATTTGCCTACTTTTTTCCCTAATCCACAAAACAAAGGGGAATGTATACTGCACTCTCTGGATGTGCACAGACAAATTAGATTCTGTTTGGGCAGGACTAAGCCTCTCAGAAAATCTGAACAGCTGCCAGTTGGTTTTACTGCAGGGGCAGAGGAGAAGGCCATTTCAAAGCAAACTATTTCCAAATGGATAGCCCATTGCATTCATTTTCCACTACACGCATCATGGAAAACCTACCCCACAAGGGGATAAGATCACATTCCACAAGGGCTGCATCTGCCTCTGCGGCTTTTCACAGAGGGGTCCCTTCCAGGGACATCCTAGAAGCTGCCACCTAGAACTCTATACATACCTTCACCAAGCATTACCACATGCTTATTTTTTCTAAATCCAGAGCTGGATGTACCACTGCAGTCTTCCAGGGCTTAATAGCTGGCCCTAATGCTCTTTAACTTCCTCCTCCCTTCCTTAGCTTTGGGAATCGACCCAAATGTGATGACTGCAGCAGTGAGACACGAAGAACATAGTACAGTTGTGTACACTTAACATAAATGTAGATGTTCGAGTGTATTCACTGTTGCAGTCCTGGTTACCCTCCCTCCAGCCCCCTGACTGATCTTGGCTCTGCCTTTCCTTTTTGTTTGGTATATTTATTTTTTCTTGTGTATTTGCTTTTTGACGGGGGTGTACCATACCATATAATTGCTCCCTATTGTGGGGGCACCTGACATCTGGGGCAAGAAAAACTGATGTAATGGCGTCGGCTGTACGTTTTATACCACTGACGACCTGACGTCATGGAAGAAGCGACAGTATCCGACGCAGAAATCTGAAGACTCTGGTATTCAGGCCGGCTGAGAGCTACCTGCAGGCAGATAACCCAAATGTGATGACTGCAACAGTGAATACACTCGAACATATACATTTATGGTAAGTGTACACAACTGTACTTTCTTTCAAAGTCCACAGGTCTAGCTTGACCTCTTCCTTTAATTGTTTACTTTTTACTGCAGAGTAGTAAAACCACAAATGTATTGTTTGCTAAGACCCACTTTATTGCACAGAAATGATCGACAGTAGGTTTGGTGCAGTGAAGTAACTTATTCAAAACTTAAGTTTTATGTGCAGGATGACACTGAGATCAAAGATGTGCAGGATGTAAATTGTATGCATCTTGTTACCTTAAAGAGCAGCTCTATCTGGAGAGATTGCATAATTGTTCATGCCATATTCCTTCAATGTACCACTTACCTCTTCTGCTTATAAATAGTTTTTAAAGTGTGTCCCCCCCACCAAGTGATCTTTGTTTTGCTTTACCTGGGGAAGGTGACTGTTATGGTGGGATACCATGAAGCTTCTAAAAATGCAAAAGCTGTGTGTCAGTTTTGAGCAGCTAAGGAAAAGGGAGATGCTACTTTGATTAGGAAAGCTTTTGACATTTTGTTATTTAGTTTGTTGGTTATGCAGACCTTTTTTATTATAAAGGAGTGGGTTCTGATGATTAACGTTATCTGCGGAATGTGTGATCAGTGGACATACACACATCCACTCGAGTCTTCATTCTTTTGAATCATTTTAGTATTTTGGATGTCTGACTCTGATGGCATAACTGTGGTTTTGTCTATAACTGAATTCATGAAAGGTTTCTTTAAGGCAAAGAATAGGTGATTTGCTTTCAGAAACGCATTTCTTTATCTCTGCTTCCCACCCCTGACCAGGAATGTTTTATATTGGTGAGAAATAGCAGTGTTTTGGAAATCCTTTTTTGTTTTACTGCTTTCTGTTGTTACTACCATGTGCGCTCACAGATGTTCACACTAGGTCCTCTTCCCCTATTGGTCATGTTGTGGTGTGCCCGGGTGGTTGAAATTCCTTGCATGTCACTGAAGCTGCTTATGCTCTTTTCCCAACCTGAGGACACTGCAGACATTTTTCAGTTCCCATTTCCAAAACCAAGACGTTTGTGTCCAAGACCTTGACTGCTGCCTACGGCTTCTCCCCTGGCTTTCCCTGAAGTGCTCTGTGGGGTTGTATATCAAACTCTAATCATTATAGTTAATAGCAGTTTAGTTAGAAACTGTCTGATAGCATTAAAGAAACTCTATCAAGAACTGTATGTTATGTTTAGTGTAAATTCTTAATGTTCCAGGAAGAAACCTGGAGTATGTATACAAAATCATTGATTTTTGATGTGGAGTAGAAGTCGTCATTCTTGACGGAAGGCGACTTTAAGGAATGGGTTACAGCTGTTACAGGTCTGGTGTCCGTATAGCTTCTGGCACTTGTTGAACTTTTGTCTTTAAGCTGTAGTAACGTCATACATTCACTTATTCAGTCACCATACTTTTAGTTCTCATCTGCGCAGTCTAAGTGTTTCTTTGAAACCTGCATACAAATGTGTAGTTTTGTGTGTTTAATTTACCTTTCTGAATCTTTTCTTTCAGGTTTTGGGGGGGGGGTATGCACATATGCACACTTGAGCTTAAGTAAGGTATTTACAGATGGCTGTATTTTTATTTATGACAAAGAGAATGATGAAAAAAGATAAATTTTCCTGCAGACTTATGGTTGAAGGCTTTGAGCTGGGGCATGCTGCTGAAGGGTTGGGTTTCAGCAGTGATGTGCACGAAGGTATTTAATCTTCCACTGTTCCACCTTTTCTATCAAATTGAATTGCTGCCATGTAGGCCATATTGCACAGGTTGGTACACACCAAATTCGGATGTTGCTTTGGTGTGGTAATTGCCAGAGGCTGTGTTCCCATTCTAAAACTGCATTTATTTTAATGGCTCCCTAACAGTAATAACCCTTTCAGTGGTGATTGCTGCATATAGATTTCTGTAGAAAAATCAGGTATTACATTCAGTGCTTTAAAGGTACTCTTGACCAAGGTCTCAAGCCCTGTCTGAAGATCTTAAGGTGCAGCTGTTTTAGCACCCCACTAGTTAGAGAGCTGCTGTTTGGCCCTCAGGCCTACATTGTATTTTAGAAGTCCGAGGACAAGAAGAATAAACTGTCAGTCAGGAGTTCATCCTCCCCTCCCTAAATACCGCTGAAATGTTCTGTCCAAACAAGGTCCTTTTTACTGATGAAAAATAAAGGGGAAAGCTACCCAAAGAAATAATGACCTTCCAAAATAAATGGCATCAAGAAAACAGAGGGAAGCATGGGTCACTCGGGGCTTTTGTTGCCCTAGGAAGCAAGCTGTAACTACCACAGCCCCCCCCCCCATTCCAACCCACCCTCTTTCTCTCTCATATTAGGTATGTTAGCTACAGGGGTCTTGACATTTGTCTGCACTGGCTTCCTAAATACTGCTGGAATTTTCCATCCAAACAAGGTCCTTTTTACTGAAAAAAAAATAAAGGGGAAAACTACCAGAGGAAGAATGGCCTTCCAAAACAGATGGCATCAAGAAAACAGAGGGAGGCATGGGTCACTTGGGCTTTTGTGGCCCTAGGAAGCAGCTGTTACTACCACAGCACCCCCCCCCTCACTCCAACCCACCCTCTTACTCTCTGATAGTAGGTACGTTAGCTACATGTGTCTTGACATTTTTCTGCAGGGGTTGCAGGCTAAATTTCCTCACAGAACTTCAAAAAAAATTAAAGGATTCTGTAATACCAGAGGGCCAGGAAGATCTGATCATTACCCATTCTAAGAGAATTGTGTGAGCAAGGAACCTTGGAGTATCACAGGGAAAAGAAAGGGAAAAACTTCTACTCCAAGCTCACTGTTGTCCCTAGAAAAAGTCAGTGGACACCCCACTCTAGACATGTTAGCACAAAACAAATTCCTGAAAGTACCCAAATTCAAAATGTTGAGTTTTCTGGCACTGATTCTAGTGCTGAGCCAAAGGCCTCCACTGTTACCTTCAGACCATAAGGAAGCTTACCAACATGTTTAAGTTGACAGAGGTCACTGATGGTCCTTACTCTTTTCTGACAGGGAACTTGCTTTTCCTATTTATCTCCTTGTCCTTTGGTTTAACTCTGTGCCAAATGCCTGAACCTGGTGATAGACACTGCAGTTGTAAGGGCACCCACATTTACCTTACTTTGACAGTTGCCTGGTTTGTGCAAAACCCGTACAAGACTCACATTAGTGTTGGAGTTGCACCCTCCACTGCCTTGTCAACCTGAGGTTTACACTTAGCCAGCAAAAGACATACGTGTCCTAGCCAGAGAGTGATCTTTGTGGTGCACTGCTGGAGACTAGCGGCAGAAGAGAAAGTAGAAATCCTTTTAGACTTTTTTCCGTGTCACCAAAGAAAGAGTGGACTGCTAGGTAGGTTCACAACAACTTGTATCCTGTGGTTTCAACCATTTTGACAGTCGTTCTGGCCAGATTATATGAGGAATATTCAGTGGTACCTGTAGAAAATTTGAGGCAGTAATCCCATCATTACCTTTTATTAAAACATAGTTGCATTGGTGGGTGCAGCAGATACAGAACAAATATGGTTTACCCATCTGTCAAGCTTTCCCCAACCCCACCATCTCTTGGGGGGGGTCACACCATAGACCTGAGGCTTAGGGCACCTGGAAGGTAGTAGAAAGGAAGCTGCATATGAAAGAAATGCTGTCAATCCATTGTGTTGTGTTGTGTGCGGGCTTTCAAGAAAGTCTAGAAACTTGGCACAGACAGTACAAGTGCAGTGTGTTACATCAGCAAATGGGAAGAGGGACTTGCTTTTATTAGCAGCGCAAACTAACCATGCAAACCTGATCTCTAGCATTGAAATGCAGCCTGCTCTCTTCTACAGCTTACATCTCTTAATGGGATAGATCAACTGCAGAGTAGCCCGTAAGTACCATTGTAGATCCTAAGTGTGTGCTTTAACAGGAATGTACTTCTGCATCTGGTAGACTTGTGGGACGTAGACCTCTTTGCTTCTGTGAGAAGCAAACTCTATTCCAGAAAAAGAAAGAGTGGTCAGTATATCCCTTCTCCTGAACTGGAGAGACCCATGTCTAATATGCACTGCCAATTTTTCCTTGCTTCCCAAGGTAATTTAGAATGTAAGATAGAGGGCAAAAAGGATTTTGATTGCACCTTTCTCCCCAGGGCAGTACTGGTTCTCTTGCGTGCTTCATTTAGCAAGGGAGAAACCTCTCATGTTGTCCTAGCATGTAGCCTTCTTAACGCAATGCCAGGAGTCCCTTATACACCCTAGCCTGTCCACCCTGAACCTATTAGATTAGACGATATGACTTTATTTCCCTTTGGACATCTGTGTCCGACAGGTGCAAGCCATCACAAGAGAGACTAGGTGGTAGTGTTAGAAAATCATACTTAGCTATGTGGTAATGATTTTCACTCTAGTGCTAAAGGAGAGGTCCAACAACCTAAAGCAGGAGATGTGCCCATATTCACTCAGTACCTTTCTGAGCTTTTCAACACACGCCTAGCCTAGTAAAGGTACACCCGCCATGTCAGCCTGCATGCCTTTAGATCACCCCTATACATGCTCCCAGCCTTCCAGTGCATTTGCTGAAAAGCATCCTGTATCAGCCTCTTTGGTAGACCCTAGCTCCAGCATGGGGTTTGATTGTCAGGTTGGCAAAATTGAGCCTAGCACCCTTTGTACCAGCAGCTTCTGCTAAGCTTAGATATGTCTTGGCTTTTTTTTTTTCTGATTAAGGTTGCATCAGATAGAAGTGTGTGCACCAGTCTTTTTCCTCTGCAATACAGGCTCAGAAGCCATGTTTCAGCTCCCACCTGGGCTGTATTCCTGAGTGTCAATACTGTTAAAACTTCTGGTTGATAAGTCTGAATTTGAGGCCAACCAGCCTAATTCCATGGAGCATAGTCTTGATGCAGTCATTCAAGGTTCTTGGGAGCTCAAACCTGAGGTCTCCCCTCCTTAGGCTTTCTAGCTGGCTGCCTCAGTGCTAGGTGGCATCATTTGGAGGAGTATTGGATCATCCCATGCTGTGTCTTATATCTAGCATATCTTTGAGCAAGGAATGCAGGACCATAGTCTTGGGGAATATGGCCTGATGACATTGTTTGCAGCCTGGTTCCACAGTATGCAATATCTGTGTTGCTTAACACCAGACATATGTCTGTTGTGTGCACACTATTGCAAACAATTGTGTGATATCACAACTGAAAGTAATGAGTGCTTGGACTCGCTTCTTGGTCTGTTGTGAGGAGCGACAGCTTTAGTGGGTCACATTGACTACAGTATGCAAGATACGCAATTCTGACAGTTTTATTTGTTGCTAGTTGTGGTATTTGAGTGATTCAGCTGGAGTGAAGTACTGCTGTTAGTATATATTCAGTTTGTGGGATTAACATATTTTTTCTATAACTAGCCTGTTCAGCTATTAATAGAATGGATATTTTTTAACTTGCCTTTAGTTGAGGGAGGGCATTTTGATCATTTTTGTCTGTTAAGGCTGAAATGACAAGAGCAAGCATTGATATCTTGGGAATTAGTGAACTAAAATGGACTGGAATGTGCCATTTTACATCAGATTTTCTGTTGTGAGCAAGAATCTTGCAGAACAAATGTAGTTTGTAAAAATGTGTTAATAAAAAGGTTTTAAAATCAGTGCTCTGCTGCAGTCCCCAAACATGATAGAATGATCTCAACTGGACTGCAAGGCAACACATTCAACATTTCAGTTGTACAATTTGAATCCAACTACTGATGCTAAAGAGAAGGAGGTTGACCACTTTTACAAGGACCTGCATCTTCCTTCGGAAACAACACTAAATAAGTTATTAAGTTTATAATAGGTGATGGGAATGCCAAAGATCGTAGTCAAAGTACAGTAGGACTAACGGGCAGGTTTGGCCTTGGATTTACGAAATGAAGCAAGATATAGATGGGGTAGAATTCTGTCAAGGTAATGCACTAGTCAGAGCAAACACTCCTGCAATTAGCCTAAGAGACTGCTTTGTACATGGCTACCACCAGATGGTCAGTGCCAAAATCACACTAATTTACTTTGCAATCAGAGATGGAAGAGTTCTACACAGTCAGCAAAAACAAAACCTGGAGCTCACTGTGACTCAATCAGCATCTTAACACAACATTTAAAATTCAGTTTAGAGAAAACAAGAAAAGCATCCAGGCCAGTGTGATACAAGTTCAGCAGTATCCCTAATAAATATGTATTGGAGGTGAAGAATAGATTTAAGTGATTAGACCTGGTGGGCAGAGTACCTGAGGAACTGTGGATAGAAGTTCAGGATATTGTCTTGGGGGTGGCAACAAAAATTATTCCAGATAGAAGATTAAGAAGACAAATTGGCTGTCTGTGGAGGCTTTTATAGTGGCCAAGGAAAGGGGTAGAACAAAGGCAATGGAGATAAGAAAAGTCAGATTCAGTGCAGATTTTCAGAAAATAGCAAGAATAGATGGAGGCATATTTAAATGAGCAGTTTTAAAGAAATGGAAGAAGACAATGAAATGGGAAAGACAGGTCTGTTCAAGAGGATTGGTGATAGTAAGGATGCTTCCAGATAAAAATGGACATAATTGACAAAGTTGGGAGGGACCTACTAAAAGCAGAAGATATTAAGAAAAGGGTGACAAGAATACAAAAGAACTATACAGGAAAGACCCCAACATCACCAACACGTATGATGGTGTAGTCTCTTATCTAGAGTCTAACATTCTGGTGAGTCATGTGAAATGGGCCCTAGAAAGGGTACGGGACGTTTTGACCCCAGACAGTTTGACCCCACTGAAATGGCAAAGCAAGAAAAAAATAAGCTATAGATATTTTGACATAAAGAAGAAAAAATGTTGTATACTGCTCATGCATCCACAGTTACTGAGAAAATGTCAAAAGGAAAAAATAAGTCATGAGGATATATAACTGATCTGAAGTAGTTTACTTCAATTGATCTTCAACCTGTGGGGATCGAATGCGTATCGGATCTGAGCTGGCAATTTCACAAGCATCTGCTCCAAGCTCCTCCCCTTACCCATAATACACCACCATTACCTTCCAACCCTCCGATCTCATTTGCAGTGGCTTCCAACGCATCGTGATTCTTGAGCTCCCAAGTTGTGAGTAGGTCTTTTTTTAAAGTTATTAGTGTTTTTTGTGTGTGTGCTGTTAGTATAGGTTTCCTGTCTTCCTCCCCTTTGCTGGTGGTGCATCGAGTTTAGGTTTTGTTGTCTTAGTTTTAGGTAGTTTGTAGTAGTTAGTCTTACCCCCTCCAGCCTTGTGTGTGCTTGTCTGAGTGTGTGGTGAATGGACTGTGTCTCTTAAAAGTTTGCTTCTTGTTGTTTAGTGAGATATGGCTGATCTCCCTAAACAGGTTTTCAAAAGGTGCACTGAGTGTGGCCACAAATTGTCACCTGCTGACGGCCACACTCTGTGTGCTTTGGGTGTGGCCAATTTAGCTACTGACTTGCAGTATTTGTGCGGGTTTTAACCCGTGTGCCCTTAAGGATCGGAGGGCCAAATTAGTTATGAAGGGCCTGCTCCCTTCTATGGAGGCGGCCGCCTCTTCTGCTTCGGTCGCAGCTGCTCCTGTGACCACGTCTCCTTCTACTCCTGTCCTTGCTTCTCCTCCCTCCCAGGCTGGAACTCATCCTCCTGCCTCTAAGCCTGTGGAAGTGGAGCGTAGAAAAGACAGAGAGAAGGAGAGAGAGCACAGATCTGAAAAGAGAAAGAGGTCCCCGGATCTTTCGGCTCCGACCAGACCTCCGACCAAAATTCAGCCTAGGCATCGTGACTCCCCTCGTCTCCGATCTCCTAGATTTTTTCCAAAGCCGGAGGAGCCCAGACCACCCTCTAGAACCTTGGTTCTTTGACCCACCAGGTCGGAGTCTGTGGCTTCTTAGCGGTCCACCCGCAGTCTCTCTGAAGTTGAGATGGATAAAATGATGCAGAGATTTATTCACACACAAATTCAGATGGGAGTCTTGCCGGCCCCCTCTCCCTCTGGAAGGGGGAGCTCACTTCCCTTCTTTACACCTATATCTCCTTCTCTGGTCCGATTCCCGGTTTCCTAGTACATGGATCTGAGAGTGCCCCAAGTCAGGGGGTCGGCACCGACGGTACCGGTCTCCTTGACACCGGTAGCTCCCTGGAGCATGTCGGATCCGAGTGGCTGGCTGAGCCAGAGCCTGGGTGTTAAATCCTAGGGGATGGAGCTTTTTCCATCGACTCTGACCTTGTCAGGCCATGGCCCCTTCCTCAGAGCACTGTCTACTTCAGGCCCGGCTCCGATTCCCACGTCAGATCCAGGGAGAGCAGTTCCCTTAATGGTGTCCCAGGAAGCTCGCTGCCCCTCAACATTCGACGTTGTGGAAAGGGTTCTCTCCAGTGAATCGAGGCCCCTGACTATATATTTGGACCCCCCCAACTACTTCTGCTTTGTGTGTGAATCCCATAATTTTACCACAGGGACAGCCCTTGCTCGAGGAGCCGCAGGTGGTTTCCCCTGAGGAACAAGTGGTTTGCGAGTTCCCTCCAGAAAGCCCCACCGGAGAGGTTCCTCATCTCCCATCCTTCCTCGGGAGGTGATCTGGGGGAACCTTCCCCATCATCCAAATCAGTGTCCTCAGTGAGGCACTCCGGGAAGGAGTCCAAGTGCTTCCTCTTCCACATATGGAAATCTTCCGCCAGCAGGAAGGTTGGTCCACCCCAAAACCTTCCTCATTCGAATCCGTGTTCCTGGAGGCTTTCGGCACGGGCCCATCTACTTCCTGGGTGTCCCCTCCCATGGATCCTGTAGTGGACTTGGTCACCTCGTGGGCGTGGAAGGAGCCAGACACTGTGGAACCAACCCCTAAACGCCAGGACAAACTATTGAGGCTGTTTGCAGACAGACTGGCTTGGAATAAAGGGTCCCCTGTAAACGCTATGGTGGTAGCAGCTGCCACCAAGAAGGAACTAGGCCAGGAGAGTTCCTTGGTCCATCCTCCTGGCCATGAGTCTAGGATGATGGATTGCCTAGGGTAACAGTCCAACATTCTAGCGGACAAACTAAGCCGGACTATTCTGATGCCTTACAAGTGGTCTCTGAATCCTTCAGTAGTGGAGCAGATTTTTCTAGAGTGGGATCAGCCTCGCTGCGATCTCTTCGCATCTCCTTCCAATGCGAAATGCAGTGAGTTCTTCGCTCTGAACCCCCCCCTCCTGCTGGGGGAGTCCCCCAGAGATACTCTAGTCCATGCTTGGCCTCCTGGTTTTCTTTATGCTTATCCTCCTGTACCCCTTATTCTGAAGTTCCTACAGAAAGCTGGGGAGCAAAGTGATACTCATTGCCCCGTTTTGGCCTTGCCCAGGTATGGTTTCCCTTCCTTTGGTCTCATCTTCTAGCTCCTGCTTGGATCTTGGATCCCATTCAGGGTCTCATTTTGCAACCATCGAGGGCCCTTCATCTGAATCTGGACAGTCTGAAGCTCACAAATTAGCTGCTCAAGTTCCCTTAATTGCTAAGATTCCCAGATTGTCTTCTTCAGTCAGGTCTGTTCTGGTGGCAACTCATAAGTCGTTCACCAGGAAGAGTTATCGCAACAAATGGAAGCATTTTTCCTTTTGGGCTTCTCAAAGGAGTTTAGATCCTTTCACAGCTCCCATTCTGGCTATTCTTGATTTTCTGGCAAATATTTTTCAACAAGGGGCTAACTCGTCTACGGTCAAGGTTCAACTTGCCGCCATTTCTCATTTTCACGTGGGTGAGAATTGCCTCTTCTCCAAAGCCTTTATTAAAGGTACCTTTCTCTTACATCCTCTGGTCAAAGATCCCATTCCCCCATGGGACCTTACTATGGTACTTCAAGCGTTGGTTGCTCCTCCATTTGAACCTGCAGCAACCACAGATCTTAAGTTTTTGTCTTGGAAGACCGCCTTTCTAGTGGCTATCACCTCTGCTAGGAGGGTTTCAGAGCTTCAGGCGTGGTCTGTAAAGGTTCCATACATGGGTTTCCACAAGGACAGGGTTTATCTTCGCACCAATCCTTCTTTTCCAAAAGCGGCATCGGAGGTTAATATCATTCAAACTATCAATTTCATGTTTTCTTTCCAAATTTTACAAACAAAATGGAATACAAGTTGCATTTGTTGGATGTTCATAAGACCGTTATGGTTCTATTTGCACAGGACCAAAACTTTTCATAAATCTGAGCAGTTTGTGTCCTTTTCTAAGCCTTTTTTGGGTAATCCTATCTCCAAGGTGACTATTGCTAGGTGGATCTCCCTATGTATCTTTCAGATGTACAAGGATGAAGGTTTCTGTCCTCCAGGTCAGGTTAAAGCTCACTCGACTAGGTCCATGGCTACTTCTGCGACCTTTTGGTCGAGAGTATCCTTAGACAATATTTGTTCTGTGGCTACTTGGTCCTCATCTCATACCTTTATTTCTCACTATAAATTGGATTTGACTTCTCAAAGGAGAGCATCCTTTAGTTCCGTGGTGCTCCGGAATATCCTTCCATGAGGGCAACCCAGGTATTTAGTAGCTGGGGACACTGTCCCACAAGTTGAAAATCAAATGAAGTAAACTACTTCAGATAAAGAAGTTATGTACTCACCATAATGTTCCATCTGAGTAGTTCTACTTCATTTGTCTTCACCCATCCCTCCCTCCTTCCCCCTTGCCTTACCATATGGACAGCATTCATAGCTGGTTTTAGGTGTGTAAGGTGTTTTGGGATCAGATTGTTCAGTGTAGGGTGCAGCAAACTCGATCTGAAGGTTAGAAGGTAGTGGTGGTGTATTATCAGTAAGGGAGGAGCTTGGAACTCGGAGCAGATGCTTGTGAAGTTGCTGGCTCTGATCTGGTACAGATCCAGTACCCACAGGTTGAAGACAAATGAACTAGAACTACTCAGTTGGAACGTTATGGTAAGTACATCATTTCTTTTTTTAAAACATTTGCATTTGAAATGCATGTAATATTATTGGTATTAATTTAAAGTTAATGTTTGCAGTGTTAAATAGTAATGATTTTAAAGTTAAGTTCAAAACTGTTATTTAGTTATATTTACAAATTAAATAAAATGTTAAATTAGCATTTACATATAAAAAAGTTAAATATTTTAAATTCCGGTGGAAAAAAAAATCATGATTCATATATTAAGCAGTTAAATGCATTTATAAAACTTTAAAAAAATCTATATATAATTGAGGGCAGATAGTCCCGGGGTCAAGTCGTCTGGGGTCAAACTGTCCACTAGCTACTCCCATAGACAATAAATGTAAATTTAAGCATGAAAGTGTACACCATTGTATTGGGGTCGAACCATCCAGGGTTGAGTAGTCCTGCTTCCCATAAAAATCCCTGCGAATAATATGGATATATGAAGTAATAGAATTCCCGCTGAATTGTTTAAAATCCTGCAAAATTATGCTGTTATAGTCTTGCAAGTAATTTGCCAGCATATCTGTAAAATCACAACAGTGGCCATTGGATTGGAAAAGATCAGTTTTTATTCCAGCCCCCAAAGGGGACAATACTAAAGAATGCTCAAATTATCAAAAGGATTCCATTTGCTTCACATACTAGCAAAGTAATGCTCAAGATTCTGCAAGCTAGATTCCAGCAAAAGATTGACGAAGAACTCCCATATGAGCAAGCCTGTTTCAGAAGTTGTAGATTCACAAGAGTTCTTACCAACATACACTGGATAATGGTAAAAGCAAGAGAGTTACTGAAAAAGTCTCTTCTGCTTTATTGACTACTCTAATACCTTTGACTATTTTAACCATAACAAATTGTAGCACGCTGTTAGACAAATGGGGATAGAAGGTCACATTAATTGCTTCCTGAGGAATCTGTATGCAGAAGAAGAAGAAGCAACAGTTAGACGTGAATATGGCACAACTGACCTGGTTCTGGATCGGAAAAGGAGTACAAGACATACTATATTTTCACAGTATTTGTTCAATTTATACACCAAATATATTCATATGGAATTTTTCATATGGAATGCTAGTTTAGACTGGATCATATACTAGAATCAAAATTGCTTGGATAAATAATTAATGATGATACCCCTCTGGTTGTAAGTAAATAACAGTTGAAGAGCCTCCTGATGTTGGTAAAAGAAAATGAAAAAGCTGGCTTGTTTAGCATAAAAAATAAAATTGTCATAGTCCTTTCTGGTCTTTGAAAATAGATGGCAAGAAGGTGGAAACCATGACCATTTTTGTTTTCCTGAACTCCAAGATCTCTGTTGCTTCGCAGGCATGACATTAAAATGTGCTTGCGTTTTGAAAGGTAAGCTATGGCTAATCTGGATAAGATTTTAAAAAGCAAAGATATCACAATGACTGTACAGCTCTTTATGCTGACAGTGCTGTTTTTCCATTAAAACTGTTTAACTGTGAGAGTTGGAGTGGAAAATTGACACATTTGATTTGGGGTACTAGAGAAGACATTAGGTCTTTTTACAGTCTGCAGAATTCTTAAATCAGTCATTACTTAAGCATATAAACAGATTTATTCACTGAAAAGCCAAAGTGTTGTAGCTTAGCCACATAATGCAAAGACAGAGTTCAGAAGATAAAACACTGATGCTGGGAAAGATTGAAAGCAGAAGAAAGAGAAGACAAGACGCTAAGATGGATAGACAGCATTACTGATGGAATTAGTATGAATTTGAAAGAACTAAAGCAGTTTTTGACAAATACGCATGGTGTGTTGAAGTTCTTAAAGTCCTGAAAATTCGGACTCGACTAAACAAAAATCAGCATGAAGTTTAAAAGAAAGTTTCAGATAAAGTATGAAACCATCATATTTTGTTTGCCCACATTAGTGGTTAGGTTATTTTCAGCATTTAACAATATTCGTAAAGGGGATGTTTTTGAGTTTTTTGGGGGTAGAAACAGCATTTGATTTGTTACAAGTAGTTTTAGTTGCAGTCCAGTTGTGACACCCGTGCCCTGACACTGCAATCAAGGAGCCTCAATCCTCACCACTAACACCAGTGAGGGTGTCTCATATAGGAGGAAAGGATAACAAATACACACAGTAAAGTGCAGTTTCCCTTAAGAGCACACAGAGATCACAGTCGGTCTGGGGCTGGCCGCTTCCTTGCTCTCCAGGTCTCCAATAGGACTCCCCACTGGCACAGCTCTAGGGTCCAGATCTCAGCCTAGTGGGCAAGCTAAAACTTCCAGCACCCTCTCTGTCCAACCAGTGCTTTGTGTCCCAGCCCAAGTAACTGACACACACTTTGAGAAGAGTTTCTACAAACACACAGACACTCCTGGGAAGGCTGACACAGGTTGTTCAGCTGTGCCACTTTTTCCCAGCTTAAACGGTAGTACCAGCTGCCACCACCCACTAATATTTATCAGCTACTCAAAGACCCTTAAAAGGGTGTCCAGTTATTGCTGTGCAATATTATTATCCAATTGGTAGTATAGCCCAGGGCTAAAGCTGTAGGAGTGGTTTTGTGCAATTTTACCAAAGGCATGCAAGTACTCTAAAGAGCATAAATTATCTCTACAAAAACAGCCGTACTTGAAAGGGGTTTAAAAATATTTAATAACAAATAGAAAATAGTCAAAACACAAGACAATACTTTTACTACACAGTGCTAGTCAAGAGTTCAGAGATCACAGAGAAATACTTAAAATAATTCAGTAGTACAGTTCTGACATCACAGTAAAACACTTAGTCTAATCTTTCTAGTTTCTGGCTATTTCTAAGAGAACACACAAGTCTAAGAAAAACTTACATAGAGAGCAAGACAGTGCTGGTGAGTTGGATGGTCAAGACAAAAATGCTTAGTGCTCACTGATTCTCTGATATCCTTCAAGGATGCATCTGCAGTCCTTACATATGAGTTGTCCTGCCTCAGGCAGCCCTTCGGTGGGCCGGATTCCAAAGTCTGGGTCCGGCGTCGGCTGATGTCACCCTCTCCCCGACGTCAGAGCGCCTGGGGTGTAAGCGTCAGCCGACGCCATCTTCCCCAGTCTTTCTTGCCGCGTGGTGCCCGAAGCAGAAGCATTTCGTAAGTGCCGGTCGGCCAGCTCCTGTAACTTCAGCTACCGAAGACTTCAAAAGCTAAGTACCCCGTTGGGGACTCTTTCTTGCCTCAGCCAATGTCAGATCAAACGCTTAAAGTTAATAATTGCTTAACTTGTGGGAAACAAATACCTCATAAGGATTTCCATTCTTACTGCCTCCCCTGCCTAGGCCCAGACCACAACGTCTCGGCCTGTGCAGCCTGTGCCTCCTTCAAAGGGGTTTAAAGATATTTAATAACAAATAGAAAATAGTCAAAACACAAGACAATACTTTTACTGCACAGTGCTAGTCAAGAGTTCAGAGATCACAGAGAAATACTTAAAATAATTCAGTAGTACAGTTCTGACATCACAGTAAAACACTTAGTCTAATCTTTCTAGTTTCTGGCTATTTCTAAGAGAACACACAAGTCTAAGATAAACTTACATAGAGAGCAAGACAGTGCTGGTGAGTTGGATGGTCAAGACAAAAATGCTTAGTGCTCACTGATTCTCTGTTTTTAAAGTCACATTCCTGGTTCACATTACATCATTCTTCACACTTCCCTAGGTTCACAGGCTAACAGAAACTACATTTATATTCTTCACCTCTGGGCAGAAACCAGAGCAATAAAGGACATTTATGCATGCAAATTCTGGCCTTAAAACGATAGGCAGGATACCTCACTCTAGACTTACTGACTCAAAGTTTTAACATCAAAGGGTCACAACATTCTTTACTTGGTCTGTAGAGTGCACTGTTGATAAATTTTTTCCAGTTCCACATGTCACACTATTTTTACTGTTTAAGACAACAAGTCTGTGGTTTACATTAATATTACAGATGACAGAATTATCTACAAAATGCTATCTGGCTAGGGTGGCATCCTTCAGCTATCTTTGCCCAATCCCCCCCCCCCCCCGTAGAACTCGTTAGTTTTTCACGTGACCCTTGAGCAATGCTGTTTGAAGGAGTTAGGTCTATCTTGAGTGTACCTTACCCCATTCCCTGTCTTGAGAGCTCGTCTGCATTGGCATTGCTAATCCCACTACGGTGCTGCATGGACATATATGCTTGCAACCCCAGGCTCCATCTTAGCAACTTGGCATTTTGTGGCTGGCTCTGTTTAACCATGTTGCGATGTTGTGTTCTGTCATAACAGTGAATTACCTTCCATACAGATAAGGCTGAAGTTTCTGCAGTGCCCACATTATGGCTAGACATTTCTTTTCTACAGCTGCATAGCATTCCTCCCTGGGTTGGAGCCTACGACTGAGATAAACCACTGGGTGCTCTTCCCCCTCTGAAGAAATCTGGCTAAGTACAGCCCCCCCACCCCTTGGTTTAAGCATCCAACTACACCCCAAATTCTCTTCCCCCTCTGAAGAAATCTGGCTAAGTACAGCCCCCCCACCCCTTGGTTTAAGCATCCAACTACACCCCAAATTCTTTGCTGTAATCTGGACTGGCTAACACAGGGGGTCCTCCTAAAGCTTCTGGAATGCTTGCTCACATGCTGGGGTCCACACTACCTTATCTGGCCTGTTCTTCCTTGTCAGGTCTGTGAGGGGAGCAGCTATGGTACTATAACTGGGGACAAACTTTGTGTAGTACCCTGCTGTCCCTAAAAATGCCCTCACCTGATGTTTAGTAACCGGTGCAGGCCATGCCTGAATAACTTCCACTTTGGCAGGTTCTGGCTTTATCTTACCCCTCCCCACTCTATGTGCTAGGTAGGAGACCTCTGCCATACCCACCTGACATTTGCTCAGCGTAATGGTCAACTCTGTCCAGCACCTCCCTGACATGTTGAAGTTGCCCTTGCCAGGAGTGGCTGCAGATGACAGTATCATCTAGGTAAGCAAGGGCAAACCCTCCTGCTAGGATATGATCTTTAAAGTTGCTGGGGCGTTCTTCATCCCAAAGGGCATCTTTGTGAACTCATACAAGCCAAAAGGAGTCACAAAGGCTGACTTCTCTCTAGCACTGGGAGTCAAGGGCACCTGCCAGTAACCCCTGGTAAGATTGATAGTTGTAAGATACTTAGCTCCACCCAGCTGCTCTAGGGCCTCATCTGTCCTAGGCATGGGGTAAGCATCTGACTCTGTGTGACTATTTAATTTCCTGTAGTCCACACAGAACCTGGTGAGGCATCCTTCTTTGGCACCAGCACCACTGGGGAGGCCCAGGGACTGTTGAACTCTTGAATCACCCCTAGTTCCAACATCTCCTGTACCTCCTCCCTCAGTCTGACTCTCTCAGGCACTCTGTAAGGGGTCCTGCCTAATAGGCCTTTGGGGTCCTGTGTCCACCTGGTGCTGCCCCAGGTTGGTGCACCCTGGTTTCCCAGTGAACATGTCCCCAAATTCCTGCAACACTGCTCAGATTTCTCAAACCTGGGTAGGAGATAGCTGCTGGGACATTGCTACCCCTTTCACTGAGGTGTCAGCCCAAGCCTCACTGAGGAGATCAGTCCCCAGATCTCCCTCAGACTCCTCCCGCAATCCACTGCAAATGCTCAGCATAAGGGCCTCCCTATCATGGTAAGGTTTCATCATGTTAACATGGTACAGTTTGTGCCCCTGCCTTCTGCCTAGCAGTTCCACCATGTAATTAACATCACTTACCTTTCTTACCACCTTGTAGGGTCCCTCCCAAGCTGCTTGCAGCTTGTTGTGTCTGACAGGAATGAGAACCATTACCTGCTGCTCCACAGCATACTCCCTGACTTGAGCATTCCTGTCATACCACACCTTTTTCTGTTGTTGGACTTCTGCCAGGTTCTCCTGCGCCAAGCCCATGAGTTCCCTGAGCCTTGTCCTGAGGTTCAGGACATATTCCACAGTAGACTCCTTGTGACTCACACTCGCCTTCCCACTCATCTCAAATTAAATCTAGAGGTCCCCTCACCCTATGCCCATACAGCAACTCAAAGGGTGAAAAACTGGATTCCTGGGGAACCTCTCTGTAAGCAAACAGGTGGGGCAAATATTTGTCCCACTCCCCTCTTAAACTGATCTGCAAATGCCCGTAGCATGGACTTGATTGTAGAGTTTAACCTCTCAACAAGACCATTAGTCTGGGGATGGTAGGGGGTGGTCTTCATGTGCTTCACCCACAGGACTTCCACAGACAAGCCAGAAGGTCTTTAATGAAAGTGACACCTCTGTCAGTCAGTATTTCTTTTGGGAAACCTACCCTGCTGAAAATCTCTAACAATGCATTTTCCACCTTCTCTGCCTCAATGGAGGACAAAGCCACTGCCTCAGGGTATCGTGTAGCATAATCCACTACCACTAGGATATACTTTTTCCCTCTGGAACTTTGGGTACTCAGAGGACACACAATATCCATAGCTACCCTCTGAAATGGCTCCTCAATCACAGGCAAAGGCATCAAAGGAGCTCTCACCTTGTCTCCTGCCTTGTCTACCTTTTGGCACTGCTCACAGGTCCTGCAGCACCCTGTTATATCTCTGGAAATTCCAGGCCAGTAGAAGTTCTGCATAATACGTCTCTTTGTACGTTTTATGCCCATATGACCTGCAAAGGGAATATCATGGGCTATGGCTAGAAGTGCCAGACGGTAGGCTCTAGGCACTACCAACTGCTGTAATCTCTCACCTTCTAGCCCTCCCTCAGGGGTCCACTCTCTGTACAGTAACCCTTTGTCCCAGTATACTGATTCCCCCTTTCCTTGAGAATCAGATGCATCCATAGCTACCTGCCTCAGTCCTTGCAATGTAGGGTCTGAGAGCTGAGCCTGTCTCAACTCCCTCCTTGTAGCCCTTCCCAGCTCCCTTTCCACAGGAAGTCTGGCATCCTCTGACAGTGGTGCCTCACTGTCAGCCTGGGTACTACTACTCACCTCTACCTTTGCAGTCACTCTGTCCCAGGGAACATCAGTACCCCGAAGAAGCTGTGGCTCACCTTCAGTCTCACTGCTAAAGGGTAGCTCTCTCTCTGAAGTAACCACCTCACCAGTCCTGGCTGCAAGTATGCAGTCTGTCTAGGTCTCCCCCAGGCTGCCAGACCCACATGCTTGTCTCCTAGCCTGACTGAGTGTAACTGCACAAACACATGGTACTGCCTCATCCATATCCTTCCCTATCAGGACGTTGTTGTCTCAAGACAATCTACTATTGGCATTTTGTCTTTCCCATTTACTGGCTCCCTCACCTTTTGTTCCCCTCCGTGGACACCTGTATGCCACATGGCCCCACTGATTGCATTCAAAACATTTACCCCTAGCTCCTGGACGTGTACCTGGACTAGTGGCTTCCCCTGCTACTGGAAGATTCTGTTGGGGCAGTCTGTGCTACCCCACCACAGGTTCCTTTAGACCCATGAGCAGTACTGGGGGTCCCTTTACTGTGCAGGGCTGCCCTGCTTGCCAGGTATAGGTCTCTATTCTTCCCCAGCTCATCTGAAGTGGCACATTGTCTGTCAGCTAACCACATCCTCATGTCCTCAGGCAAAGTGCTAAGGGCTTGTTCCCTCACCAAAAGGTCTGCCAGCCCTTCAGACGTGGTGACCTGACATCCACTCACCCACCTATGGATATAAGTGCCCAGTTCAGCAACATGTTCACACACACTTTCATCTACCTTGCGTCTCTGCTCACAAAACTTTTTTCTATACCTTTCAGGTGTTAGCTTAAACAATTCTAACAAGTGATTTTTAACAGCAGTATAATCAAAACACGCAACGTCAGACATTTTTAACAAAACAGTTACAGTTTTACCATGGAGTAAGGGGTTCAGGAACTGTACCCAGAGCCTTTGGTCAACACCATACTGTTTGCATACCCTCTCAAACATATGAATGAATCTATCAAAATTATCCCCCTTTTTAAACTGCGGAAGAAATTTACTGACCTTTTGTGCTTCTGGGGTCCAGTTACTCCCTTCCCCATTACCTCCATGACTCTGGCGGAGAGTCAACATCTTCTTCTCATGCTGCTCTGCCTCTCCTTTTCCTCAGCTTCCAGTTATAGCAGATGTTCATCGTGTTTCACTGTTGCAGTCATTACAATTGGGTTATCCTGCTGGCAGGCTACCCACAGTCGGCCTGAGTTCCAAAGTCTAGGTCCGGCATCGGTTGCTGTTGCCTCCTCAATAACGTCAGTGCGCCAGGGGTATAAAAGATGCAGCCGACGCCATTTTCTTCAGTTTTTCTTACCGCACGGTGCCTGAAGCAAAAGCAGTTCGCAAGTGCCGGTCGTCCGACTCCTGAGTTTTTCAAATTCGAATTTCAGATCCGAAGTCTTCATTAAAGCTAAGTACCCCATTGGGGAAACTTTTTCTTGCTCCAGACCGATGTCAGAAAAAGTTAATAACTGTATTTCTTGTGGGAAGCAAATACCTCATTAGGATTTTCATTCTTACTGTATTCCTTGCCTAGGCCCTGACCATAACGTTGCTAGTTTTCGGTTTTGTGCTAGATTTAACCAACGCACTATTAAGCGTCAGTATGATTTTGCATTCCGTTACTTTGGCAGAAGATTTAATTATATAATGCCATCGGATCAGCCGACTACCGGAGTTTACAAAAAACGAAAAGAAAAAGAAAAGGACAGGCATCCGAGATCCAAAACCGATGACGAGGGTTCTTCTAGGCCTGTTGCCAGTTCTCAGTGAGGCACTTTCACAGCCCCTGACGCCCGGTACCTCAGAGCCACAGGTCACTTCTGGCTCCCACGTGGAGCTAACTAGGCCTCTGGAAACTCAAGGTATTGGACATTCGGAAACTATTTCCTCAGATGGGTCCGGAGCCGCTGAGCAGGCATCGGCTTTTAAGGGTGTTTTCAGTCCTACACAGTTATATGTGAAACCTACTTCAGCCACAAAGGCAAAGACTAAAGCAGCTCTAAAGACAAAGAAACAAGTACAGCATTCACCTGGACAGGCCTCCATGCCTAAAAAAACAGATGCTTAAAATAGCCAAAGACCTTATTACTTTGATCAGGGGTTCCCAACCCCCTCCTGATAAGAGGCCTAGGCAAGAGTTAGAATACGAATCTTCAGACCAGGTTTCCATTTCCTCTGATTCCTCCTCTGAACAGGATTACTCTATTCCTCCCTATGAGGATTGTGATGCTGAAGAATTTATCCCTTCAGCCTCTCCTCCAGAGGATTATTCTTTTGGGGAGACACTGCATACTATGAGGGAGTATTTCCACTGGGAGAGCCAAGATTACTCAGAATCCAAGAAAAGGCTCAGAGACTTCCTGTTACTGCCCCAGCACAGGCCCTTTGCTATCCCGCCTGTTTTAGACATTGTAGATTATGTATTTACATAGTCCAGCCTTTCTCCAGACTCTTTACCACCAGCCCCTGTTAAGCCAGACAGATACTATAGGGTTCCTGATTCACACAAATTTCTCTATAAGAACCCTGCAGCTGACCCAAAAACCATCTCTCAGGGTCCCAAAGGGGTCAAGGCTTCTACTGCAAAAATCCCTATCCCCTCTGATAGGGATTCTAGGGCCCTAGACAGATGGGGAAAAAGATTTATACATCTGCTACCTTGGCTGTAAGAGCATTAAATTGCCAATTTCATATGCTTAGGTATCAGCAATATCTTAGGTCTTTGCTTATACAGAAAATGTCAGCAAATACAGAATGTGCAGACAATAAAGAAATGCAGGATTTGTTGCATGCAGCTGAACAAGTTGGAAAACATACTTTGCAGTGGGGTTTTGATTCTCTCGAGGCCTCCTGTATGGCCGCTGTTATAGGTTCTGTCATTAGGAGGCATGCTTGGTTAAAAGAACAAAATCTGCCTGATCATGTTAAAGCAAAACTATTAGACGCTCCTTTACAGCATGATACTTTGTTTGGTGCTAAAGCAGAAGTGGTGTTGAAGAAAATGGAGGACAAGGCTAAATCTATGCAAACAGGCAAGGATTTCTTGCAGGTACAGCCTCCCAGATTTAGCAGGAACTGGCCTACAAAGAATTGGTCCTTTCCAATGTCAGATAGACCACAAAGGGGCAGATACAGCAGATCACAGCCCCAAGGCTCATACAGGCCTAAACAGTGGGGTGCTTCTACCTCCAAGAGCGGAGAGGAAAAATCACAGCCATACAGGAAACAGTCTCAGTGACTTTCCACTTCCAGCACCAAGCACTTATCTTTTGGCAGCCCCTTTGGGGGGAGAAACTAGCACTTTTTTCACAAAATTGGCACATGATCACCCAGGACAAATGGGTTCTAAATATAGTTTCACAAGGCTACAGGTTCCACTTTCACACCCTGCCAAGGCTAAACAGTATGCCAGACCTGCCACGCAATCAATGGGCAGAGGCACAAAAACAAGTTTCATCCCTCATGGACATGAGGGCCATTCAACAAGTACCAGAGCAAGAGCAGGGACAAGGATTTTATTCGAGACTGTTCTTAGTACCCAGAAAGGACAAAGCCTGGAGACCAATACTGGAACTATCCCTTCTAAACACATATCTGGATATTCCAAAATTCAAAACGTTGAGTCTACAGCCGCTTCTGCCCATGTTGGGCAAGAAGGCTTGGCTTGTGACTTCAGATCTAAAAGGGGCATTACCTGTATGTTCCAATCAGACAAACATGCAGAAGATACCTCAGATTCAAAGCTGGCTCAATGCACTACCAATTCTCTGCACTGCCCTTTGGCTTATCTACTGCGCCCAGGGTCTTCACAAAGTGCCTGGCACCAGTAATTGCATTTTGCAGACAAAGAGGAATACAAATAGATCCTTACTTGGATGACTGCCTTATTCAAGTGGAGAACAAGGACATTCTACTACAGCATTTGGCATTTGTAAAAAGATTACTAACAAGTCTAGGGTACACAGTAAACGAGAAGAAATCAAAACTCGTACCCTCTCAAGAGATAATATTCCTGGGTGCAAGCTTAAATACAACTGCCCAGATGGCTTATCTCACACCAGACAAACACAGACAACTGACTACTTATTTCAAAATGTTTGCAACAAAGACCCAGTTATCTGCAAGAAAAATTCTGCAGGCCTTGGGTTATGTGGCATCCTGCATTCTACTAATTCCATATGCAAGACTGCATATGAGGAAACTTCAGTGGTATCTAAAAAGTGTTTGGACTCAACATTGCCACAGCCTGGAAACAATAATTACCCTCATTCCCTGCCTGCAACAGGAGTTTCGATGGTGGGCAACAGCCTGTCACCACAACACGGGACAGCTATTCACCTTACCCACAGCCAGGCAGACATTGACAACAGATGCATCAGATTACGCCTGGGGGGCCCATATGGCAGGAAGATGTATTCAGGGCACATGGTCCGCAAGTCAAATGCATCTACATATCAATCAAAAAGAGATGCTAGCTATTCAGAATGCCCTGTCAGCCTTCAAGGATCTACGTCATCCAGGACAACTATTAATAAAGACAGACAATACTACAGCCATGTGGTACATAAACAAGCAGGGAGGCACACATTCCTACTCCCTCTGCAGGCTAGCCATGAACTTGTGGGACACAGCATTGACTTACCAAGTACATCTGCAAGCATAATTCCTGCCAGGAAGGACAAATACTCTGGCAGACGAACTAAGCAGAAACCTAATGGATCCCCACAAGTGGAAATTGGATCCACAAGTCTTCAGCATGATAAGGACCTGGGGATGCCCGGACATAGACCTATTTGCTTCCCCTCACAACTACTAACTACAGAGATTCTGCACAAGGACTTACCACAAGCAGGCATGGAAAGTGGATGCTCTATCTTTCAGCTGGAAAAATCTAACAGTATATGCCTTTCCTCCTCTGCCTCTCCTCCCCAAGGTACTCCTCAATGTCAGACAAGAGAAACCAAAAATGATACTGATTGCCCAGACTGGCCCCGCCAGCACTGGTATCCAATCCTAAAGAGCTTGTCTCAATGCCCAGCTCGGACATTACCTCAAATTCCTCACTTATTGACCCAACAAGACAGTCAGATACTGCACAGCCAACTCAAGACCTTAAACCTGGCAGCATGGCAAATAATGTAGCCTCTCAAGACACGCTTCTCTCTAAAGCAGTAATGGATGTCATTTTGGAGGCCAGGAGGCCTAACACCAGAAAATCTTATGCAGAAAAATGGAAGAGATTCTGTGCTTGGAACCAGGCACAAGGTATTGACATGATTGTACCAAATATTCCTCAGATTTTGCAATACTTAACTGAGATGCTGGATAAAGGCCTTTCCTTTTCATCAATTAAAATTCATGCCTCTGCCATTTCAGCTCATTACAATACAGAACCACCTATTTTTTCTCATCCCTTACTAAGGCAGTACCTCAGAGGAGCCAAAAACATAAGACCTCCAAGGAGAGCACCAATACCTGCATGGGACCTCAAGTATGTGTTGGAAAAACTCACACTGCCTCCATTTGAACCAGCTTCTACAGCTGATATACAATTCTTATCCTGGAAAACAGCTGTGCTCCTAGCAATAACCTCCGCTAGACGAGTCTCAGAGTTACAGGCACTCATGGCCATGGAACCTTTTATCATTTTCCATCCTGACAGGGTTTCTCTGAGGACAAACCCTACATTTATGCCTAAGGTAGTGTCCAGTGTGTCCCTTAACCAAACAATTCATTTGCCTACCTTTTATCCAAACCCACAGAATAAGGGTGAGAGAATTCTGCATTCTTTGGACATTCAGAGACAGCTACGCTTCTACTTGGACCGAACCAAAGCTTTCAGAAAGACTGAACAACTTCTAGTGGCATATGCTGCAGCATCACAAGGCAAGCATATCTCAAAGCAGACTATTTCAAAGTGGATAGGCCACTGCATTCATTTCTGCTATTCACAGCATGGCAAATCAGTGACTAAGGGCATTAGGCCACATTCAACCAGAGCAGCAGCCACATCAGCAGCCTTCCTCAGAGGAGTACCAACCAAAGACATCTTAGAGGCTGCAACTTGGAGTTCAGTGCATACTTTTACAAAGCACTATCACTTACCTCTCTACTCTAAATCCAGGGCAGGCTTTGCCACTGCAGTTCTGCAGGGCCTGATAGCCTCACCTAATCCTATTTAGCACCAGCCTCCCAACCTTAGCTTTGAGATTCAACCCAATTGTAATGACTGCAACAGTGAAACACGAACATAGTACAGTTGTGTTGTTGTTGTATCTTTCGGCTTTTCCCGGTTAGGGGTCGCCACAGCGGAACTCCGGTCCGCTAATGCTTGGCAGTAGATTTTTACATTCCGAGTTGCCAGCCCTGAAGCACAGCCTTCAGTGAAGGTACGCCCATTCACGCATATCTCCACACGGAAGATGCTTTAGCTGAGTATCAAACCGGACAATGTCTTACTGTGAGGCGACAACGCTACCGCAGCACCACTACCGCAGTTGTGTACCTACCATAAATGTAGATGTTCGAGTGTATTCACTGTTGCAATCCAGGTTACCCTCCCACCATCCCCCTTTTTTCTTTGCTGGGACTTATCTGTACTTCTCTATTCTGTACAACCTATGTGGTGTATTTGTTTGTAGATGAAGGAAAAGTTGTTTTTTGTGCATGCATGCTTATTGGCATAATTTAGCCTACCATTTTAGGGGCACCTGACATCTGGGGCAAGAAAAACTGAAGAAAATGGCGTCAGCTGCATCTTTTATACCCCCTGGCGCACTGACGTCCGGGAGGAGGCGACAGCAACCGATGCCGGACCTAGACTTTGGAACTCGGGCCGACTGCGGGTAGCCTGCCAGCAGGATAACCCAAGTGTAATGACTGCAACAGTGAATACACTCGAACATCTACATTTATGGTAGGTACACAATTGTACTTTTCTCATTCTCCTCAGCTTGCAAACTTCAGAGTTTCTCCTTGTCCTCACTCTCTAGACATCTTACTCTCTCAGCTGCTTCTAGTTCCAATTGCCTGGCCTCCAACTCAAGTCTCTTTAGCTCCAGATGGATTTTTAAGTCCTCTGCAGAAAGGTTGAGCTGTCCATTCTCCGAGGGGATTATATCTCCACTGCCAGTCTGATTGTCCTGGTTGCTGTTTTCTGATGCAGCTGTAACCAAGGCTGCAATTAGGTCTGCCTTAGTCAAGTTTCCATGCACCAGTCCCCTAGCCTGGCACATCTCCACCAGCTGGCTCCTTGTCAGCTTTCCATATTCCTCTGCTGACATGCTGCCTGCTCACCCTGACTGACTAAACTAACAAAAGAAATAAAACTATTGTGATCTGAACTTTGAGTATTCACTGCGTGGCTGATTTAGAGTACAAAACACCTTCAAAGCTCACTGTACCCATGCTACAGGAATTCATTCTGCCCACACCACTACAAGCCAATTAGTATTTGCCAACCAATTAATATGTGGTGTGGATACCTTACCACTGCCAAACAAATATGTAATGCCCGTGCCCTGGCATAGCAATCAAGGAGCCTCAATCCTCACCACAAACACCAGTGAGGGGCATCTCATATAGGAGGAAAGTATACCAAACACACAGTAAAGTGCAATTTCCCTTAAGAGCATACAGAGATCACAGTCGGTCCGGGGCTGGTCGCTCCCTCGCTCTCCAGGTCCCCCAATAAGACTCCTCACTGGCACAGCTATAGAGTGCAGATCTCAGCCTAGTGGGCAAGCTAAAACCTGCAGCACCCTATCTGTCCAAACAGTGCTTCGTGTCCCTGCCCAAGTAGCTGATACACTTTGAGAAGAGTTTATACAACCACTTAGTCACTCCTGGGGAAGGCTGTCAGAGGTTCTGTGCCCCTTTTTCCCAGACTACGGTAGTACCAGCTGCCAACAACCACTAAAGCTATAGGAGTGGCTTTATACAATTTTACCAAAGGCATGCAAGTACTCTAAAGAGCTTAAATTATCTCGACAAAAATAGTTGAAAGGGGTTTAAAAATATTTAATAACAAATAGTCAAAACACAAGACAATACTTTTACTACACAGTGCTAGTCAAGAGATCAGGGATCTCTGAGAAATACTTAAAATAATTCAGTAGTACAGTTCTGACATCACAGAAAAACAGTCTAATCTTTCTAGTTTCTAGCTATTTCTAAGAGAAAACACAAGTCTAAGATAAACTGGATGATCAAGACAAAAATGTTTAATGCTCTCTGATTCTCTCTGTTTTTAAAATCACATTCCTGGTTCACATTACATCATTCTTCACACTTCCCTGGGTTCCCAGGCTAACAGAAACTACATTTACATTCTTCACCTCTGGGCAGAAACCAGAGCAATAAAGGACATTTATGCATGCAAATTCTGGCCATTAACTCTGGCCTTAAAACAGTAGGCAGGATGCCTCACTCTAGACTTACTGACTCTGAGTTTTAACATCAAAGGGTCACAACATTCTTTACTTGGTCTGTAGATTGCACTGTTGATACATTTTTTTCCAGTTCCACATGTAAAACTATTTTTACCATTTAAGATAACAAGCCTGTGGTTTACATTAATATTACAGATGACAGAATTATCTACAACATTCTGTTTGGCTAGGCTGGCAGCCTTCACCTATCTTCGCACCAGTAATGGTATTGCTGGAAGTAATTGTGTAGTTTTTTTGCATGTTGTTGACATTTATGTCTGAATTTAATAAAATCTGCATATAGGGTAAGTTCACTGTGGGGGGCTTGACAGTAATAAATGAGAGTAGCAGAGATCCTAGAACTGAACCTTGAGGGAGTTTTCTTAACAGTTTTTAACCTGTTGGGGATTTTCTGCCTTAAGTAGAGTATTTGGGCACATGTCCAGAAGTATGTTTGTGCTGTGCTAGATCTAGTTGCATGAGGGAAAAGGAACATTGTACTGTTGGGGCTTAATTTCTTAACTGGCGTAATGAGAGGAGTAGGAAGTCCTTAAAATAAGAAGAGAAGAACGATTTTATTTGAGTGGAATTAAAATTTCTAGTAATGTGGGCATTAATATTTTTTTTCCTGATGCCCAAAATATATATATATATATATATATATATATATATATATATATATATATATATATATGTATATACAGGAAGTTTAGGACCATGTTAACTGTATGGACAGCAGGCAGAAACAAATGTTCTGCCGCTGTCATTAGCTACTCACTAAAGACAGATTTTACTGCCTATTATGGGACTCGACTTTAACAATTTTCTAAGGGGTGCTTAACATTTGTTAAGGTAAGGTTGCTCGCCATTCTGGAGCATAACCGGTTTGCTTTTTTTCTGAATGTCGGAGCTTAGTCAGTGCGCTTCGTGCACTACAATATGTTCCACATTCGTTTTTTTGCTCTTTTTATTAGCAGTACCACTCTTTCACCAGATCTGTTTCCTGCTCTGTTGTTTTACATAGAGTTATATATAATGTAGGTGAAATTACTAGCCATATTTGTTGAAAGTATGTAGTGGTCTACATGTAGCCAAGATTCCAAAATGGACCATTTACTGTTTATACTGACTATATTTCTTAAAGCTAGTTGTAAGGGTTTTGTATTGATTTAGGGCATTGAATGCCAGCTATTGAGAGGTGGTCAGTGAGCTGGGATTTAAGTGAATTTCACCCGCAGTCTTATTCTAAGCTGACATCCCTATGCTGCCATACTGTACCCGTCAGTGTTGTTTAATGGTAGTCTTGCCGCTTGGCTATATTAAGGTTTTGTAAAGTGGGTAAGGCTTGTCGAATATGGGTGCCAGCTTAACTAATGAGATTTGATCTTGACTGACACCTCATAGTTGTGCACTGTGCAGGTATATGCTGTGCAACTCCTGCTGATGTACATTCATAGCTTATTCACAGTTTATCCCTTTTCCAATAAGGCTGCAGTGCCTTCCAGTCACTTAAGTAGTGGCCTTTTTTTGCATCAGGTAAGTACACTTGCCCTAGAGAATCCAGTTTGCTTGACACATTTTTGAAAGGTAGGAAGAAGTCGGGTCATGAAAAGCACTGAGCATCTCAGCCATGGCAGAGCTAGCCACCTGTCAGTGTGAATTTTGGCTCTAGATGATTGTCAATGTTAAAGTGACACCCTGACCCCCATGTGGAAAAAAAAATGGGCAAAAAGGGTTGTTGGTGAATGGATGGATAGATCTCATAAAGTAAAGTAGAATAAATTATTAGATGAAGAGCATGTTTGTAATAAAAAAAAAAAAAAGATATGTCTGTAGAAAGACTGTATACAAAAACAGAATCTTTTAAGTAGAGATATGTCTGCAGGTTCCCAGTATGTGTAGTTCCAAATTACTCAATGCATTAGGGGATATACGATTAGAGACTAAAGGCAATACAGTGGGCACTGTTAAGTTACATATGCTAACATGCTTTAATCATGAGCACTGTAAGGCTTTAGATAACCAAATGCCCAAGTAGGGTTGAGACATTGAGCAGTGACCCTGTTGAACTTCATTGGGGGGAGTACATTACAGGGAAACAGAGAAACATGATCAACATCTGAAAGCAAGTACGGCAAAAAGTAGTCTGGGAATGAGGTGGCTTTGGATAGAAATTAGCGAGATGTAATTTGATTTAGCAGGTGACAAACTTTATAGTATGGTGAATCTGAAAAGAGAGAGTATTATTTTTGCTAGTGATGTGTGCCCTTTGTTAATTCTGAATGAAGATACCGTAACTTTAGACCCTTCCTGTGTTTTTAGTTCTTGACCACCTGCACAATGGCAGGTTATCCAAGGGGACAATGCAGGAACAATATCTTATGATTTAAGTTCTGTGATTGTAGTGCAAGCTTCTTATTTGTATACATCTTTTTTCTGTCTTCAGAGTTGTAAGTGGGTCTCGGGATGCAACTCTCAGAGTCTGGGATATAGAGACTGGCCAGTGTTTACATGTTCTCATGGGCCATGTGGCAGCAGTCCGGTGTGTTCAGTATGATGGACGAAGAGTAGTAAGCGGAGCTTATGATTTTATGGTGAAAGTATGGGATCCAGAAACAGAAACTTGTCTACACACACTGCAGGGACATACCAACAGAGTCTACTCACTACAGGTAAGAGGACAGTTTACCTGCACTTCAGATGTCATTTATTGTTGTTCACAAGAAAGTTTGTGAAAAACTTGTTATAGTCACATTACTTTCAGATGTTCTTTGTGAGCACAGGACATACATTACAACAGTACTTCACTGTAGTTCTGTGCTTGTCTATTAAAATTTGGGTGTCGGTCACTCAAGGAAGTTTTGAACGTGCTTGCTGTGGAGGAACTGCTCATCCAGAAGTTATTTGTTAACAGTAGTGACACTTGCACCTTTACCTGCTGAAGGCCCAACAGCAGGCCTGGCTTCCAGAGTTTAGCACCCTTCCCCCCTACAGGCTGGGCAGACACGCTCCTCTTTGATCTAAGGACTTCAGTGACAAAAGAGGGATGCATGTTTATTTGTTTTTTTGTTAGTTTTTTTCCTTGATGTGATTTATCTCAATTTCTAAGAGTGGTCAGTCTGTCTGGTTTCCAAGCTTAAGTTAAGTTAAACTTAAGTTTATTTTATTGCTGCACTTTTGTTGCATGCCTTGTGTAGCATTCGGGTGTTATATGGTTTGCTTGAAGTTATTCAGGAAGTGTTAATAGCTGTACTAACTCAGGGAAGCAGATTCCTCACAAAAGATTTTTCATGTTAGTGTGTACCTGATGTCAGATTTTTTTCATTCCTCAATGTACGGTTCGGATCTGGCAGTCTGATCGGCCTAACTTCCTTCCAGATATCATTTGCTGCTTTCACAACTAGACGTGGTTCACTGCTTCTCTTGAGCAATTTGGGTAAGCTAAGTAACATTTCTTCAAAACTTGTCCGTAACGCTAGCGTTCAACTAATCTGTCTCTGTTCGATACTTTAATCTATTGTTTAGAGTGTTTTGCTACCTTATATAAACTTTTCTTCCCTTTGTGCACTTACTAGGGTATTTGACACTACCATCATTGGTAAGCCTTTCCTGCCCCCGTTTTCTCTTTCTTGTTAAGGGTGTTTACTCCTCTTTGTCCCTTTTTCATATATACACACACACACACACACACACACACACATATATGTATATAAAATGTGTGTGTGTGTGTGTGTGTGTGTATATATATATATATATATATATATATATATATATATATATATATACACACACACGACACGTGTTTGTGTATATACAATATATATTTATAAAAAGGTCAGTTTCCTTACGTTTGCTCTTTTTCTGCTTACTGTTGTTAGCTATAAGTTTGTCATTGGTTTTCTTTCCAGTTTCTTGTTATAATTGTTTCTTGCATTATCTCTGACAGAGGATTCAAGAAGTATGACAGATGTGGGCATAAAATGCCTTTCTCAGATGCACGCACTCCATGTGTCTGCTTAGGTGTGGAACACCTCGATCATGAGTGCAACATTTGTCATGGTTCTAATCCTCTGGCTTTGACTGAGAGGAAAAACAAATTCATATTATAGGGCATGTTGCCAACTCTATTCTCGGATGCTTTATCTTGAGTTCAACCTTCTAAAGTGAAAGTTAGGGACCCTTCGAAAATGTCCAAATCTGTGGAATCTTCTACTTCGACATCTTTGGAGCCAAAGAAAAAGAGAGAAAAATTGGATTTTAAGTCTTCTGGGATCCAACCTTCTCAGGATCCGAGCAAGTATCTTTCAACTCTTGACCACATTGGATCCAACAAGATGCACTTCAGATCCAAAGTCCCTACATCCGAAGCCATTGTCTTGCACTGTGTATTCACCCTCTGTAGATCTGGTACTATCCAGAGTGCCTTCCCCTTTCCTTGAGCAGCACTCTAAGCTCCCTTAAGTGGTGTCCTCTCATCCCTCTAGAAGTCTCATGGAGGCAAATGTAGAAATAATGGTGAAATTGCTCATGGAGCAGTTTCAGAAGTGAGTTTTCATGGTTCCTACCCACTTGGGTCAGGAACACCGTCGATTTACCACTGCACCAGTTATGACGACGACTCTGACCCGACCTCTGGTGTTCATTCTCTTCAGATCTGACTGTTACTCTGGATCCAAAGAAGTTGGAGCCGGTACAGTAAGATGAGACTCTGAGCCGGAGCTTCCAGGTCGGATCTGAGGGGATAAGATAGACTCCAAGGTTTCTGGAGCCATCTCTTCCTCTCGGAGTTTTGACATTGGACAGCTTGTCTCCAGCTTCCACCTCGGGTGGATGGCTCTCTGAGCTGAGGGAGGTAGTGGGCCAGCAACTGGTTTTTCTCAGCTCTGTTGCTTTCATTCTGTCAAAGCAGTCTGCCTTCAAGGTTGTGAAGAGGGTTTTCTCTGCTTTGGCAAGTCAGATGGGTCCTTCCCCCTTGGATCCACCCTCGACATCTCTACTCACATTGAGCTATGATCCTCAGCATTTTACACTACTGGGACAGCCAGCCCCGAGCTTCCAGATCACCCCACTGGGTGTTATCATCTCTTCTAATACTTCTCCAGATCATCCTACCAAAAAAGTCCCTAGGAAGTTGACTTGCAAGAGGAAGCACTTGGACTCCCCCAGGAGTCCGTCACTGAGGATGCTGACTTTGTTGAAGGAGAAAGGTGTCTGAAATCACCACTGATGATATAGCATTTGGAGTCATCCTTGAGATCCTTAAACAGAAGGAAGGTTGGTTTGCCCTAAACCCAACTTCTGAAGAGTCAGTATTTCTGGAAGCTTTCGGGACTGGCCCATTTACCTCCTGGGTCACTCCGCCCAGTGATGACCTCATTAATTTGGTGTCTGAGCAGGCATGGAAGGAAACTGATATGATTGAGCTGGTCCCAAAGAGTCTGGACAAGATTCTGGTTCCTTCAGTAGAAAGAGAACATTATAGCAGGCGAGGTACCGGTTGATACTATGGCTGTGGCAGCAGCTACAAAGAAGGAACTTGCAGAACAGAGTTCCACTGTCCATCCCCCTAATAGAGAATCTAGGGCACTGGACAGATTTGAGAAGCAAGTTTATGCTTCAGCAACATTTGCTCTGTGATCGCTGAACTACTTGGCACACTTCACAAGATTGCAAAGGGACTTGATTAAAGAATTTTCAAATTCCCATTCATTAGCCACGACTGCAGAGGCTCAAATTTCTGTGGCCTCACAGTTGGCTACCCTTCAATATCTTATGAATTCATCTATGATGCTCATCTCACATGCTGCAGAAGGCACCTCAAGGGCTGCAGGTTCAGGCATTTCCATCAAGAGGCATACCTGGATGTACCAGTGTGATTTTGCAGAACGCTTCAAGTCATCTTTCATCAGTACTCCTTTTGATGGTTCGTCTTTGTTTGGCACCACAGAAAAACACATACACTCCAGTTGTGAGAAGGATGGAAAAACCCAATCTGTAGTGGGCATACGTTTTTCGACCCCTCAACAGACCTTTTCCAGAAAGTTGTGGTACAGGAAGTCTCACGGTCCTTTCCAAGACACAAGTGGAGGTAGTTCCCCCTGAGGCAGAGGGGGGAGCGATAATGGCAGAAGATGCCTCTGTGGCAGAGGAGGCCCACAAAACCTAGGGTCTAGAGATACGTTTTTCTGATGGACCCTTTCAATGATCTGAATGGAGGCCTGATTGCCTTCCTCTGGAGGCAGTTGGGGGTCACTTATCTCTGCACCAGGAAGTCTGGATAAACATAAAGGATACTTGGGTGCAAAGAATCATTTCCAGAGGTTATATTATTCCATTTTCCCTTCTACCTCCATTTCTCAGGAAATTCCCTGATGTTCCACCCAATCAAAGGGAAGCAGCAGCACTGGAAATACAAAATCTGCTAGAAAAGGGAGGCATCCAATATGTCCCTCCAGAACAAACAGAATCTGGAACATACTCAAGATTCTTTTTAGTGCCAAAGAAAACCAGGGACTGGAGAATGATTTTAGATCTCAGTGAGCTGAACAAATCAGTTCAACACACCAGGTTCCAGATGGTCACGGTTCAGTCCATTCTGCCTTTTCTGAGCAAGGACTACTGGATGTGCTCAGTAGACCTTCAGTATGCATGCTGTCATATAAAGTAAACTCTCAGTCCAGAAGGTACTTAAGCTTCTGTCTGGGAGCCAGTCATTACCAGTTCAGAGCACTGCCTTTTGGCCTCACCACAGCCCTCAGGGTGTTCACCAAGTGCATGGCAGTAGTAGCAGCTCACTTGAGACTGCAGGGATTCCAGGTGTTTCCATATTTGGATGACTGTCTCATTACCACCCAGACCAGGGATCAGCTGGTACAAACATGAAAGCAAGTGTTACAGACTTGTTCAACTCTTGGAATGACCATCAGTTACAACAAGACTCCGTTACAACCGACTCAGACATTGGAATTCATAGGAGCAATGTAGCATCTCTTCCCCTTTTGAGAGTGCACAAAATAAAAAGTCAACTCAAGGAAATAATTTGCAATACCGGAATTTCAGCCCAGTTGATTTTGTGAGACCTAGGATCAATGTCTGCAGCAATAATCTTAG
Source organism: Protopterus annectens (assembly GCF_019279795.1). Classification (NCBI taxonomy): domain Eukaryota; kingdom Metazoa; phylum Chordata; order Ceratodontiformes; family Protopteridae; genus Protopterus; species Protopterus annectens. Next base: position 92,531,096 of record NC_056729.1, on the reverse strand, counting down.
TTCCTTTAGCAAGGTATCACATGAGAATGTTGCAGTGGATGCTACAAACACAATGGTCAGTTCTTTCTCCACCCATGTCAACAAAGATAAGAATAGCTCAAATGCGCGGTGGATGCAGTCACAACAACTGTTGCAATGTCGTCCTCCCATTCTCCCTCAGCCCAAGGCCAAAATGACCACAGGCACTTCCCAGATTCGCGGGGAGGGGGGACATTTTCTGGGGAAGACGGTCCAAGGCATTTGGTCCCCCGAAGAGACCAACTTGCACATCATTGTTCTGGAAATTAGAGTAGTGCTTTTGGCATTGCAAACATTCCAAGACTCTGCCCTCTTGGAACAATTGCGATCCAAATGGATAACATGTCACTGGTTTGTTACATCAACAAACAAGGTGAAAGTAAGTCTTACCCCCAGTGTCGAGAAGCCCTGAAGGTGTGGCAGTGGGCGATTTACTCCAACCGCTTTCTAATTGCAGTGCACATTCTGGGGAGTCCATTGTGATAGCAGACAAACTGAGCAGATCCAGCTTAATACCTCATAAGTTCATAGGTTAGTACTAAGCTAACTCCCCTTGCGAGGCATTTTAAGCTTAGCCAATTATCCCTTGTGAGGCTCAAACCCTGCACCTTGTGTTTGTAAGGCAAACACCTTAACCATTAGGCCACCCTCCCAACCCTAAGAGTGGTCTCTCAACAACAACGTGACTGACATGATTCTCCATCAATGTGTCAGCCTTGCTGCGATCTCTTTGCATCTCGCCTAAAGAACAAGTGGAGCAGCTTCTTTGCCCTAGTCTCCTCACCGGGGGAGTCACCAAGGGATGGTCTACTTCACTGTTGGCCTCCCAGTCTTCTGTACGCTTATCCCCCCAGTTCCTTTAATTCCCAGATTCCTTCAGAAAGCCGCCAGGTTGAAGAGCAAAGTCATCCTCATTGCACCTTACTGGCCTCGACAAATTTGTTTCCCCTTCCTTTGGCCTCATCTTCGGTACCCACATTGGATTCTGTATCCAACTGTAGACCTTATTTCTCACCAGACAGGCATGAATTCACCCTGACATCTCAAACCTCAAACTGACTGCATGGCTCCTCCAATTTCATTAATAGCCATGCAACCTATGCTCTTTGTCTATCCTTTCCATTCTGTTATCTTCCCATAAACCCTCTGCAAGAAAACTCTACAGATGTAAATGGGAAAGACTTGTTTTATTGGAAAGTGCAGCAACAGGTAGAATCATTCTCAGCCATAATACATTCTGTTCTTGAATTTTTAGTGGGTTTATTTTAATGAGGGTGCTAGTTCATCTAATATTATACTCCAACTTGCAGCCAGTTTGAATTTCAACGTGGGATTTCAGAATTCTTCCCCAGCTTCCTCCAAAATGTGCAAAGCATTTTTGAAAGGTACTGTTCTACTTAGACCTCCTTACAAAGATACTATACCACCATGGGATTTAAATTTGGTACTGCATGCCTTAACACAGTCTCCCTTTGAACCTGCAGCTAAAAGTGATTTTTAGTTGCAATTACATCTGCTAGAAGAATTTCAGAACTTCAAGCATTATCTTCTAAACCTCCATATTTGATTTTCCATAAGGATAGGGTCAACGTATGTACCAATGATTCCTCCCTACCGAAGGTGGTGTCAGAGTCCAACATTAACCTGCCAGTATTCTTCCCAGACTTTACAAATAAAGGAGAATATATGCTACATTTACCGGATTTTCATAGGCAGTTACATTTCTACCTGCACAGAGCAAACAAACTAGAAAGTCAGACCGGCTCTTTGTTTCTTTTGCACATCACAAGATGGGTGAATCAGTCACAGTGGTAACTATAGCCAGATGGTTGGATTGCATCTCTTTTGTATAAACTAAACTGAATCTCCCCCTACCAAAACCATTAAAGGCTTATTCCGCTAGATCTATGGTTACTTCCATTGTATTCCAGTCCAAAGCATCCATGAATGATATTTGTGCGGCTGCTACTGTCAAATCCTCATACCTTTATCACTCATTACAAACTAAATCTGGTCTCAAGGGGAGGAGTGGCCTTTGGCTCAACCGTACTCAGGAATATCCTTCCTTAGAGTCCACCCAGGAGTTTAGGTAGCTGGGTACTCTGTCCCATATGTTGAGAAATGGATGAAAATTGACATAAATAAAGAAGTTATGTACTTACTATAATAACATTCCATCTGTGATGTCCATTTTCAACTCCCCACCCTCCATTCCCCTCCATTTCTCACAAACGCACTCTAGAAGAATGAGACCTTTAAGGACACCATATTTCCTTTGTGCTGAACTCCAGTTATGGCAATTCTTTTATAGTCTCTCTCTCTAGCTGTAAATAGGATCTGAGAGAAGTTGAGCATGGTGCATTATGGGCAGGAAAGGAGCTTGAGAGTTGGTGTTCACGAGCTAGAGTAACGGCCGAGTCGGATCTGAACCAAACAATGAGGAAAAATAAAAGTGGACAACATAGATGGAACATTATAGTAAATACATAACTTCTACTTCTTTTTTGTTTGGGTCTTGAACGTGATGTAGCAGTTGTCCCCACTATGCAGAGTTCATCGCATAGTTATAAGTGGGCAAGCCTGACATTTCCATAGAAAAGTTGAGCCAGAGCTAAGCCGAGTGTCAGCCTTGGGTCTTAGAGCCTTTTAAGAGACAAACCAGAGCTGCCAAACTGTGGAAAACGTTGTAATGTAACATACCTATCCACACACCGTATATTTTCTCACACTCTTATTAATGCGCAAAACAAGTTTATTAATATTAGACATATTTACAGAGCACAAATTGGTGTTCTGCAGTGTTAATGTCAGCTCATAAATACAAGAACACTGGAACCTTAGTTCAACTTTAATATTCTTGCGCACATTTTGGTATACACCACATTAACTGTACAGGCAAAATACAGATTGTTATTCTACAAGGTTTTATTCACCTTACAGTGTTTTCCATTCAGGACATCATGAGAAGTGGATCTCGGCACGTGTGTGTAGTAGTCTTAACAGAACAGTCATTAGCACAGTACAAACTTTTTTCAGTTGTCACGTCATAAGTGGACCATGTAATAATATGAAGGAAATTAATTTTGCAAAGCATTCCAAGGTCCATGAAGCACCTGCCTACAAGATGGAATACTGCTTCTACCTGAAGAGTTCTTGGTCAGCAGATAAGCATTGTTCATGTGAAATTGCAGTAATCAGTGTCAGTTGTACACAAGGTTTCAGACATGCTGTTCTGTTGCTCACAATATATCCAGTTTCACTGACAAGATTCAATTCCACACAAATATAGCTAGTTTTTAAGGTTAAAGATATTGCAGAGGTGCACCCCAAGCCAGGATAAGACATCTGTATAGTGATTGTCTCTATATTCCATTAGATAAAGTTTTAGCTCGGACGGTGAGCATTTTTTTTTCCTACTGGCAGATTTCATGCAGACAAAGTCTTCCATATCTCTTGCTCTCGCACTGTCACTTTTTTGTCTGCTGGGGGCTCCAGTCTCTGCTTGCATCTTATTAGGTAACTATTTTAGTTGTTCTGCTTCTACTTCCTCTGCATTTTTGTATGTTTTCAAATGTGTTGTATGTTAAAATCTGTAAGAGTTCTGCACAACAAGGAAAATGGAGCAGAACATGTCTGATTGTGCAATGGCTGCTGCTGCATTAACACCAGTATCTTCTTGGCAAATGCTTCCAAACAACGTTGCAAATACTGTTGCATGCTGTAAACACATCCATTGCAAGTTTTCTGACAGGAGAATTTCCTGTCTACATTTTTCTCAGCTGTGATGTTGCTGAAGGACTCACTTAAAAAAAATTGTAACTGCATATCTTTTGTGTAGAACGCTTTGTCTGCTGCTTTTGATTTTCTGATTGCCATCCTTACCATTAGATGAAAGCAGTGCCCAGTGCACCTGGTTATGGGCATCTTTCAGACAAAGTAAGTCAGTGGCTTTCACTACATTTGTTCCATTGTCTGCTGTTGCAGAACAACTTTTAGCAACTTCAGTTAATTTTTGTTGTGTTGGAAATAGTTACCAAGGCTATGTAACACCCTTGTAAACATCATTTGACCATGAAGTCTGCATATTAAATGTGAGTGCTGTACAGTGTAGGTGTTTTCAGTTTCTTTCATAACATTTTTATTTCGGGCGTGTATATGTTTGGCAGTAATGATCATGTTGCATTTTGCCTTGATGGAATCTTTTTGACTTCAGTGCCTTTAGTAGTTCACATAAAACCTCCATTTTCAACAATGGTAATGGTATAGCTCTCAACTCTCCAGATTTTTGCCTTATATTTTAGGTGTGTTCCTCATAAAATGCTGGATCTGATGTTGTCAGTCTTCATTTTATTCTTGACAGATGGGTCCACTTGCGGTATCAGAACTGACTCTGCTGTTAGTACAGCTCGTGCTAGCCAAAAACTCTCTAGCTTCACCTCTACCCACAATCCTTCTCTCACAATTGTCTCAGATCTCATTTGCCCCTTTTCCGAAATGGTCATGTTTTGCCAGTGCTCTCGAGTTTCCTTGGGTTTTGGTAAATATCTATTGTTATTTCGTACAGATTTCTCTCTTTTTGTATGTACTTGATCCTCTACCCTTTAGTTTAATACTTTTTCTCTCTGCTTTCTTACACGTTAGTGTAATTCTAAATGTTGTTAATATTCTTTCCCTGTATACCTTGGTGTATTTCTGTAGCTATCATTGTTAGTTTTTCCCCTTAAAAAAAAAAAAAAAAAAAACTTCCCCCTTTTTTCTCTTAAACTTTCTGTTTGAGTATGTGTGGTGTATGAGTGATGGTTTTCCAGCCGTAATTTTTTATCATGGCTGAGAAAGGTAATCCCATCTTCTGATTTTAACTCACTTTGCGTTTGTTTGGGTCCCATTCACTTGCAAGAGGACTCTGCAGCATTTGTCATTGGTTCAGTCATCAAGCTGTTGTTGAGAGACTAAATAAATTTCTTTTGAAGGGTTTGATCCCCTCCGCTTTCAGTGAAGCCTTATCTACTGCTGACAAAGCCTCCCCTTTATCCTCATCTTCTGTAGACGAAAAAAAAAGAGGAGTGTCTTGGTTCTGACTTTTCCATCTGTTCCAAGAACTAAGAAATCAAAATCCTTGGTTTTGAAAGTATCCTCTGAACTGGAGGCTTCTGAATCTAAATTACTGGTGACAACTATTGCTCCGGCACTGACAACTCTGTCAAGTCCTTCAGTGTCGAAGGCCCCAGTGCAGGACAAAATTTCTCCTCCTATTGCACCGATTACATTGGCACAACTAAAGTATCTGATTCAAGGGAAATTGTTTCAAGAACTTCTTACTCCCCATCTGTAGACCCCTTCGCTGGTGAGCTTCCAGAAGTAAATATCCTTCCATGTCATCAATCCGCTCCACCAAAAGTCTTTCTGAGCTCGATGTGAGAGTAAAATTTTGTGGGTTAAAGGACTTTCAGGCCCCCTTTCAGTATCGACTCCTTTGGGTCCTGGAACAGAGCCTTCTTTCACCCCTTTGACCACCAATCCTCTGACCTCCTCCGAGGCCTTAGAGTTTTCTGTTCCAAATCTCCCGGCACCAACTGTACCCTGTACCTGAGATTTTCACATCTTCTAAACTGGTAATTCCCCCTAAGCTCTTCCATGGCTTCGGAACTGGAGACCTCATCAGCGGTATAAAACATGCAGCCAACGCCATTTTAATCGGTCTTTCTTGCCGCGTGGTGCCCGAAGCAGAAGCAGTTCTCAAGTGCTGGTCGGCCAACTCCTGAAATTTTCATTTTCGAGTTTCAGAACCGAAGTCTTCAAACTAAAGCCAAGTATCCTATTGGGGAAACTTTTTCTTGCCCCTTTCCGATGTCAGTAAAAGTTAATAATTGCATTACTTGTGGGAAACAAGTACCTCATAAGGATTTTCATTTGCACTGTATTCCTTGCTTAGGCCCTGATTGCAACGTGCATTGCTGTTGGTTTTGTGCTAAATTTAACCAACGTACTATTAAGCGTTGGTATATTTTTGCTTCTAAATATTTTGGTTCAAGATTGAACTACCCTGAAATGTCGCCGGTTAGCAATCCGACTACCAGAGTTCACAAAAAACGCAAGGAAAAGGACAGAGACAGACCGTCGTGGTCCAAAAATCGATGAAGCTTCTCCTAAAACGGTCGCCGGTTCGCCAGTACTCAGTGAGGCGCTTTCGCAGCCCCTGATGCACGCTACTTTTGAGTCGCATGCCTCTACTGAGACCCATATGGAGTCCGGTATGCCACGAGATTCGCAAAGTATTGAACCCGTGGATGTCTCTCCCTTGGATGGGTATGGAGCGTCTGAGCAGGCACTGGCTTCTGAGGGTATTTTCAAGCCTCAACATTTTTATATTAAACAGACGCCATCAACAAAAACAAGGTCAAAAACGACTTCTATGTCTAAAAAAAACGATGCATGAGCCACGTGCTCAGGCCCCTATGCCTAAAAAACAAATGATCAAAATGGCTGAGAATTTAATTACCTTGATCGGGGTTCCCAACCCCCACCCCCACCCCGCTAAGAGGCCTAGGCAAGGCACTGATTATGAAACTTCAGATCAGGTTTCCATTTCTTCTGATTCCTCTTCTGATCAGGAATTTTCTATTCTACCATATGAGGATTCTGATGCAGTGGAATCCATCCCATCTGCATCTCCTCTTGAGGATTACTCTTTTGGAGAGACTTTGCATACTTAAGGGAACATTTTCACTGGGAGAGTCAGGACTTCTCTGAATCAAAAAAGAGGCTTAGGGATTTCCTTCTTTTTCCTCAGCATAGGCCTTTGGCAGTACCCTCCTGTATTCGACATTGTTGATGATGTGTTCTCAGAATCAAGCATGGCTCCTGATTCCCTGCCTCCAGCTCCCAGTAAGCCAGACAGATATTACAGGGTTCCTGACTCCCACAAATTTATTTTCAAAAATCCTGCTGCTGATCCTGAGACTATTTCTCAGGGTCCCAAGGGTGTTAAGGCTTCTACAGCCAAAAATCCTACCCCTTCTGATAGAGATTCCAGGGCGCTGGATAGATGGGGTAAGAAGGTTTATACGTCTGCAACCTTGGCAATCAGGGCTTTAAACTGCCAGTTTCATATGCTTAAATATCAACAGCATGTTATGGGCTTACTGAAACAGAAAATTATGTTGATTTCTGATTGTGTGGAAAATAGAGTTACAGGATTTATTGCATTCAGCAGAACAGGTTGGAAAGCTAAATTGTTGGATGCCCCTTTACAGCATGATAGTCTGTTTGGTAATAAGGCAGAAGAGGTTTTAAAGAAAATGGAAGATAAAGCTAAATCTATGCAAACTGTAAAAGATTTCTTACAAGTGCAGCCACCCAGGTTCAGTAGGCACTGGCCTACTAAGAATTGGTCCTTTCCTGTGTCCAACAGAGCCACTCAGGGCAAACCCAGGCACTCAAAAGGCGGATATCAGCCACAGGTGTCTTACAGGTCAAAGCAATGGGGTGCCTCCACCTCCAAATCTGGAGGTGGTAAAGCACAACCCTAGATTAAGCAGTCTCAATGACTTTCCTCTACGATCTCCAAGCACTTATCTTTTGGCACCCTCCTTAGGGGGAAAACTAGCACTTCATGCTCAAAATTGGCAGTTAATCACCCAGGACAAATGGGTATTAAACATAGTATCCCAGGGTTACAGATTTCATTTCCATACTTTGCCAATTCCAAACAGATGGCCAGATCTGCCACAAATCCAATGGGCAGAGGCCCAGAACCAAGTCATGTCCCTCATGGATATTGGGGGCTATTCAGTTGGTACCAGAAAAGGACAAGGATTTTATTCTAGACTTTTCCTGGTACCGAGAAAAAACAGAAGATGGCGTCCAATACTGGACTTATCGATTCTGAACACATTCCTGGACATTCCAAAATTCAAAATGCTGGCTTTACAACAGCTACTGCATTGCTACGCAAGAATGCCTGGTTGGTAACTCTAGACTTAAAAGATGCATACCTGCATATCCCAATAAGGGAATCTTGCAGAAGGTACCTCCGCTTCAAAGCAGGTTTTTTTGCATTATCAATTCTCTGCACTGCCCTTTGGCTTATCTACTGCGCCCAGGGTCTTTACAAAGTGCCTGGCACCAGTAATTGCATTCTGCAGACAAAGAAACATTCAAATTTATCATTATCCGGACGATTGTCTCATTCAGGTAGAGGACAAGGACACTCTTCTTCAACATCTGGCATTTGTAAAAAGGCTTCTAGCATGCCTAGGGTACACCATAAACGAAAAGAAATCACAACTGGTACCCTCTCAAATAATTACATTCCTGGGTGCAAGCTTGAATACAACTGCCCAGATGGCTTACCTCACGCCAGACAAACAAATGCAATTGACAATATACTTCAAACAAATGGCAACAAAAACCCAGTTATCTGCAAGACAAATTTTGCAGGCTTTGGGGTTCATGGCATCCTGCATTCATAATTCCATATGCGAGACTGCATATGAAGAAACTTCAGTGGTACCTAAAAAGCTTATGGAGTCAACATTGTCACAGCCTGGAAACAATGATTCCTCTCATTCCCTGCCTACAACAGGAGTTTCTTTGGTGGGCGGAGACATGTCACCAAAACAAGGGACTGTCATTCACTCTACCCCCTGGCACCCAAACTCTAACTACGGATGTATCAGGCTATGCTTGGGGGGCCCACCTCACAGGGACATGTATTCAGGGCAAGTGGAGCCCAAACTAAATGAAAACTACATATCAACCAGAAAGAAATGCTAGCTGTTGAGAATGCTCTGACAGCCTTCAAGGACTTACTTCATCCAGGACAATTACTGATAGACAGACAATACCACAGTTATGTGGTACATAAACAAGTGGGGGAGTACCCATTCCTATCCCCTTTGCAGACTAGCCATGGCCTTGTGGAACACAGCCTTGACTTACCAAATACATCTTCAAGCTCAATTCCTGCCAGGAAAGCAAAATACTCTGGCAGACGACCTAAGCAGAAATCTTATGGACCCACACAAATGGAAACTGGATCCACAAATCTTCAGCATGTTAACACAGAAATGGGTAAGCCCAGACATAGATCTATTTGCCTCTCCCAAAAACTATCTGTTGGACAGATTCTGCACAAGAACTCATCACTAAAAAGCATGGAAAGTGGATGCTCTATCCTTCAGCTGGAAAAACCTATCAGACTATGCCTTTCCCCCTCTGTCTTTACTCTGCAAGGTCTTACTAAAAGTCAGACAGGAAAAACCAAAAATGATTCTAATTGCTCCGGACTGGCCTCGCCAACACTAGTACCCACTTCTAAGGAATATGTCACACCTTTTTCCGTGGTACTTGACTCAAACACCTCATCTATTGTCTCACCAGAACTATCAAATTCTGCACACTCCGCTCCAAACTCTGAATCTTGCAGCATGGCTAATCAACTAATTATTCAAGCCATATCTCTCAGGAAACCTGTGATGGATGTCATTTTGGAAGCCAGAAGGCCTAGCAATAGAAAACCTTATGCTGATAAATGGAAGAGATTGTGTGCTTGGAACCAAGCACAAGGAATAGACAGAGCAAAGCCCAATATTCCTCAGATTTTACAATACTTAACTGAGATGCTTGACAAGGGCCTATCTTTTTCTTCAATAAAAATCCATGCCTCTGCCATCTCGGCTCATTACAACACAGAGCTTCCCCTCTTTTCTCATCCACTGCTAAAATAGTATCTCAGAGGGGCCAAAAATTTAAGTCCTCCCAGGAGAGTGCCAACTCCTGCATGGGACCTCAATTTTGTACTGGAAAAACTCACCCTGCCTCCTTTTGAACCAGCAGCTACTGCGGATATAAAATTTCTTTCTTGGAAGACAGCTTTTCTTTTAGCAATCACTTTGGCTAGAAGGGTTTCAGAACTGCGGCTCTCATGGCAGTGGAGCCTTTCATTATTTTTTACCCGGACAGGGTGGCCCTCAGGACCAATCCTTCTTTTATGCCTAAGGTGGTATCCAGTGTGGCTCTTAACCAAACCATTCACCTGCCAACTTTTTTCCCAAATCCGCAGAACAAGGGGGAACAGATTCTGCATTAATTGGATGTACACAGACAACTAAGATTCTAATTAAACAGGACAAAATCTCTAAGAAAGTTTGAGCAACTACTGGTAGCATTTGCTGCAGGATCAGAGGAAAAGGCTATATCAAAGCAGACTATTTCTAAATAGATAAGCCATTGCATTCATTTCTGCTGCTTGCACCATGGTAAACCTGTGCCCAAGAGGATCAGATCCCATTCCACCAGGGCTGCCTCTGCTTCAGCAGCTTTTCTCAGAGGGGTCCCTACCAGAGACATTCTAGAAGCTGCTACTTGGAGCTCAGTTCATACGTTCACAAAGCATCATCATTTATCTCTCTTCTCTAAATCCAGGGAAGGCTTTGCCACTGCAGTCCTGCAGGGCTTTATAGCTGCTCCTAATGCTGTTTACGTCCATCCTCCCATCCATAGCTTTGGGATTCTACCCAAATGTAATGACTGCAAAAGTGAAACATGAAGAACGTAGTACATTTGTGTACACTTACCATAAATGTAGATGTTAGAGTATATTCAGTGTTGCAGTCTGGGTTACCTACCCACCAGCCCCCTTTTCTATACCTTTTCTTTCCTTCACTGTACTCAATGGTGTATTTGCTTTTAGTTGAAGGTAATTTTTTTGTTTCTAAGGTGCATTTATATATTTACTGTTTATACATATAATTTTGCTCTGCATTTGGGGGGCAACTGACATCTGGGGGAAGAAAAAATTATTAAAATGGTGTCGGCTGCATGTTTTATACCCCTGACGATCTGACGTCATGGAAGAGGAGACTGCAACTGATGCAGGACCCAAGACTTTGTTATTCAGGCCGACTGAGGGCAACCTGCCAGCAGATTACCCAAATGTAATGACTGCAGCAGTGAATACACTCGAACATTTGCATTTATGGTAAGTGTACACAACTGTACTTTCATCTGCCCAACAGGGAGTCTCAGGCTATGTATAAATTTGGGAAACAGTTTTATGCTTCATCGACCTTTGTTGTAAGGTCTTTGAACTTCTTGGCACACTTTTTACAAGACTTCATTGGGATCTGATCAAGGAATTGTCAGATACCCTGGTGGGAGCTGTGGCTAAGGGAATCCAAGAAATGGTGGCTTCCCAGCTAGCCACCCTGGAGTCTGTGTCTGATTTGTCCATGTGGCTAATTGCACATACAGCTGACATACAGCTGAAGGGACGTTTAGAGCAGTGGGTGCAGGTGTAGCCATAAGGAGACACACCTAGATGTGCCAATGTCACTTTGCAGAACCATTCAAGTCTTCATTTGTCAATGCTTCTTTTGACAGAACATCCTTATTTGGCCCAAAAGTAAGAGAGACTTTATCCAGGTGTGAGAAGAATGGTAAGGCTCTTTCTGCCATGGGCGTATGTTTCCCACCCCCCAAAAGTCCTTTTTCTAGGAACCAGGGGAGTGGAGGAAAGATGTGGTTCATAAAATCCCAAGGGCCTTTCCAAGATGCATGTGGAAGGGAGTTCTCCCAGGGGCAGAGGGGTGGACCAAAACAGAAGACTCTGCCCTCGCGGCAGAGGTGGTCCGGAGAACCAGGGCTTCAGGGATTCCTTTTCAGGAAATCCCTTTCAGTGTTGCTGAATGGAGGCCCGATTGTCTTCCTTTGGAGGTGGTTGGGGGATGCTTGTCCTTGCACCTAAATGCCTGGCTAAACATAACAGATTCCTGGGTGCAATGGATCGTATCCTGAGGATATATCATTCATTTTTCCCATCCTCCCCTGTATACAAAAAAATCCCCGATTGTTCCACCCAATCAGTAGGATTCAGCAGTGCAAGAAATTCAAACACTGCTAGACAAGAGTCATCCAAGATGTCCCGCCAGACCAGAAAGGATACGGAACCTACTGAAGATTCTTTAGTGCCAAAAAAGACAGGGGACTGGGGACCTATCTTGGATCTCGACGTGCTGAGCAAATCAGTTCAGACAGATGTTCTTCGTGTTTCACTGTTGCAGTCATCACATTTGGGTTATCTGCTTGCAGTAGCCCTCAGTCGGCCTGATTATCAAAGTCTTGGGTCCTGTGTTGGTTGCTGTCTCATCTTCCATGACGTCAGGTAGTCAGGGGTATAAAGCATGCAGCCGACGCTGTTAAATCAGTCTTTCTTGCCATGCGGTGCCAGAAGCAGTTCGCAAGTATCGGTCGGCCAACTCCCGAAATTTGGTTTTCGAGTTTCAGAACCGAAGTCTTCAACTAAGCCAAGTACCCCGTTGGGGAGACTTTTTCTTGCTCTACCGATGTCAGTAAAAGTTAACAATTGTATTTCTTGTGGAAATCAAATACCTCATAAAGATTTTCATTCGTACTGCATTCCTTGCTTAGGCCCAGACCGCAGTGTACCTCTCTGTAGGTTTTGTGCCTTATTCAAACCTCAAACTATTCGTCGTCTGTTTATTTACGCTTCTAAATATTTTGGTACTCTGTTCAATTATCTAGAAATGCTTCAGTAAGCCACCCGACTACAGACATTCCAAAAAAAATGCAAAGATAAAAACAGAGACAGACCGCATAGGTCCAAAGCTGCCAACGACTCTTCTCCTAAGGCAGTCGCCAGTTTGCCGGTATTCAGTGAGGTGCTTTTGCAGTCCCTGATACCCACTACTTCAGATTCGCAAGCCTCTACTGAGACCCATTTGGAGTCCAGTATGCCACGAGATGCTTCTTCGATTGTGGAACCTGTGGATGTCTCTACCTTGGATGGGTCCTGAGCCGCTGTGCAGGCACCGGCTTCTGAGGGTGTATTCAGGCCTACTGACTTGCATATTAAACCAACGCCATCTTCTTCAAGGCCTAAAACTCGATCCATGCCTAGAAAACTGATGCCCAGACTGCATGGTCAGGCCCTTATGCCTAAAAAACAAATGAAAAGAATGGCTGAAGACCTTATTATTCTAATCAGGGGAAGCCACCCTTCCCCCTGTAAGAGACCTAGGACTGATTTTCCTTCTCATTCTTCTGATCAGGACTCTGAAATTTCTGTTTCCTCTGATGACCAGAATTTACCCTTATCTGCCTATGAGGATTCTGATGCAGAGGACTCAATTCCCTCTGCTTCCCCTCCAGAGGATTTCTCTTTTGGTGAAACCTTGCATACTCTTAGGGAGCATTTCTGCTTGGAAAGCCAGGATTACTCTGACTCCAAAAAGAGGCTTAGGGATTTCTTACTCCTGCCCCAACACAGGCCTTTAGCTATCCCTCCTGTACTGGACATTGTTGATTATGCCTTCTTTGAATCAAGCCTGGCCCCTGACTCTTTACCTCCTCCTCCCAGAAAACCTGATGGGTATTACAGGGTTCCTGACTCTTACAGGTTCCTCTTTAAAAATCCTACTGTGGATCCTGAGACCATTTCACAGGGACCCAAGGGCATTAAGGCTACTACTGCCAAAAATCCTACCCCCTCTGATAGAGATTGCAGGGCGCTGGATAGATGGGGTAAGAAGGTATACACTTCTGCAACCTTGGTCATTAGGGCCTTAAACTGCCAGTTTCATATGCTAGTATCAGCAGCATATTATTGCATTGCTTAAACAGAAAATGATTTGATTCCAGACTGTGCTGAAAATAAAGATTTACAGGATTTAATGCATTCTTGCTGAACAAGTTGGAAAACATACTTTGCAACGTGGTTTTGATTCATTAGAGGCATCTTGCAGGGCTGCTGTCACTGGGACTTTACTTAGAAGGCATGCTTGTCTTAAGGAGCAATCTTTGCCAGATCATGTTAAAGCTAAATTGATGGATGCTCCCTTAAATCAGGACCGCCTGTTTGACAACAAAGCAGAAGTAGTACTTAAAAAGATGGAGGAAAAAGCTAAATCTATGCAAACTGTTAGATTTCCTACAAGTACAGCCTCCCAGATTTTAGTAGGTATTGGCCCTCTAAGAATTGGTCCTTTCCTGCCTCTTCCAGGCCTTCTCAGTCCAAACAAAGAACCAGCAGAACACCCAGGCTTTAGTCCCAAGGTACTCACAGGACTAAGCAGTGGGGGGCTCCCACTTCCAAAGCAGGGCGTAGTAAGACACCCCCCCTATGGTAAACTGTCTCAATGACTTAACTTTAAACCTTCCAAGCCCTGCACAACTGACTGTTCCTTTAGGGGGAAAGATTGCCCTGCAGGCAAAAAATTGGGAACTCATTACCCATGACAAATGGGTTTTAAATATAGTTTCCCAAGGATACAAATTCCACTTCCACTCCTTACCAACCTCAAACGGTTGGCTAGATCTATGGGCAGAGGCTCAAAAGCAAGTTCTCTCTCTTCTAAGCATCATGACTCTTTAACCTGTCCCAGAAGAAGAATGGGGACAAGGTTTCTATTCAAGACTTTTTCTGGTACCCAGAAAAGACAATTCCTGGCGTCCTATCCTGGACCTTTCTATCCTAAACACACTTTTGGTAATCCCAAAATTCAAGATGCTAACTCTTCATCAGCTGCTTCCTATGCTAGGCAAAGATGCCTGGTTGGCAACACTGGATTTAAAGGAAGACTACCTGCACATCCCAATAAGGGAATCTTGCAGAAGATGCCTACACTTCAAAGCAGGCTACATGCACTATCAGTTCTCTGCACTGCCCTTTGGCTTATCTACTGCGCCCAGGGTATTCACAAAGTGCCTAGCTCCAGTCATTGCATTTTTCAGGCAAAGAAATATTCAAATATACCCATACCAGGATGATTGTCTAATTCAGGCAGAAAGTCAGGACATGCTATTAAATCTGGCATTTGTAAAAAAATTGCTGACTTCTCTGGGGTACACCATAAATGAAAAGAAATTACTTCTGGTTTCCTGCCAACAAATTGTATTCCTTGGCGCAAGCTTGAATACAACTTCCCAGATGGCCTACCTCACGCCAGAGAAACAAGTTCATTTGACAGCCTACTTCAAACTACTGGCCACAAAGACCCAGCTATCCACAAGGAAAATACTGCAAGCCCTGGGGTTCATGGCCTCCTGCATTCTACTAATTTTATATGCAAGACTGCATATGAGGAAACTACAATGGTATCTAAAAAGCCTATGGTGTCAACATTCTCAGGATCTAGAATCAATGATTTCTATCATACCTTGTCTACAGATAGAGTTCCTGTGGTGGGCAGAGACCTGCCACTAAAACAAGGGACTGCCATTCACTCTACCCCCTGCCGCTCAAACCCTAACAGACGCATCAGACTATGCATGGGGGGCTCACTTGGCAGGGATGTGCATTCAGGGCAAATGGAACCCAAGTCAAATGCACCTGCATATCAATCAAAAGGAAATGTTAGCTGTATAGAATGCGCTGGCAGCCTTCAAGGACCACATTTTTCCAGGACAATCATTGGTAAAGATGGACAACATCACTGTTACTTGGTACATAAACAAGCAGGGAGGAACCCACTCATATCCTCTCTGCAGACTAGCCATGGCTCTGTGGAACACAGCCTTGAGCTGCCAAGTGCACCTACAGGCTCAATTCCTGCCAGGAAAGCTAAATACACTGGCAGACGACCTAAGCAGAAATCTCCTGGACCCACACGAGTGGAAACTGGATCCAAAGATATTCAACATGTTGAGAAACAAATGGGGGAGCCCAGAGATAGACCTGTTTGCCTCCCCCCAGAACTACCAATTGGACAAATTCTGCACAAGGACTCCCCACAAACAAGCTTGGAAAGTGGATGCCCAGTCCTTCACCTGGAAAAACCTAACAGTTTATGCCTTTCCCCCTCTGCCTCTCGTCCAGGGTAATACTAAAGATCAAACAGGACAATACTGATTGCACCAGACTGGCCACGCCAACACTGGGTACCCCCCTCCTGTGCAGTGTGTCACTGCTGGCACCTTGGCATCTGCCTCAGACCCCTGCCCTGCTGTCCCAGCAGGAGGGCCAGATTCTGCACCCACAGCTTCAAACCCTGAACCTGACAGCCTGGCTAATTACCTGATCTCTCCGTTACCATCCCTCAGTAAGCAAGTGGAGGCAAGGAGGCCTAGTACTAGAAAATCCTATGCTAAAAAATGGAAAAGATTCTGTTCCCAGGGGGATGGGCACAGCTGCGCCCAGTTTACCTCAGATTCTTCAATACTTAACTGAGATGCTTCAAAAGGGCCTTAGCTTTTCCTCCATCAAAATTCATGCCTCAGCCGTTTCAGCTCATTACAATACAGAACCACCCCTCTTCTCTCATCCACTGCTGAAGCAGTTCCTCAGAGGGGCAAAAAACTTAAGATCACCCAGGAGAGCCCCTACTCCAGCCTGGGACTTTAACTTTGTATTGGAAAAGCTCACTGTACCTTCCTTTGAGCCAGCTGCAAATGCAGACTTGAAATTCCTTTCTTGGAAAACAGCCTTCCTTCTAGCCATCACTTCAGCAAGAAGGGTGTCTGAATTACAGTCTCTCATGGCAGTGGAGCTTTTCATCATTTTTCATGCGGGCAGGGTGTCCCTCCGGACCAATCCCTCCTTCATGCCCAAGGTGGTATCCAGTGTGGCCCTTAATCAGTCCATTCATTTGCCAACCTTCTTTTCTAATCCACAGAACAAAAGGGAATGAAATACTGAACTCGTTGGATGTGCACAGACAACTTAGAATGTTCATCGTGTTTCACAGTTGCAGTCATTACTCTTGGGTTATCCTGCTGGCAGGCTACCCGCAGTTGGCCAGAATTCCAAAGTCTAGGTCATTGGACAGGACTAAACCTTTCAGAAAATCTGAACAGCTGCTGGTTGCATTTGCTGCAGGGGCAGAGGGGAAGGCCATTTCAAAGCAAGCCATGTCTAAGTGGATAGGCCACTGCATTCATTTCTGCTATAAGCACCATGAAAAAACCTCCCCCACAAGGGATAAGACCACATTCAACCAGGGCTGCATCAATCTCTACAGCCTTTCTCAGAGGTGCCCCTACCAGGGACATCCTAGAAGCTACCTGGAGTTCTGTACATACCTTCACCAAGCATTACCACGTGCCAATTTCTTCTAAATCCAGAGCTGGCTTTGCCTCTGCAGTCTTGCAGGGTTTTATAGCTGGTCCTAATGGTATCTAATTACCTCCTCCCATCCTTAGCTTTGGGAATCTACCCAAATGTGATGACTGCAACAGTGAAACATGAAGAACATAGTACAGTTGTGTTACACGTACCGTAAATGTAGATGTTCAAGTGTATTCACTGTTGCAGTCCTAGTTACCCTCCCTCCAGCCCTCTGACTTCTATTTACTATACCTCTATTCTTGTTTACTTTGCTTAAAGCTTTTTGGTGTATTTTCTTTTTTGTTAGAGGTGTAACCTTTTATATAATTGCTTCCCAGTATGGGGGCACCTGACATCTGGGGCAAGAAAAACTGATGTAATGGGATCGGCTGCATGCTTTATACCCCTGACTACCTGATGTCATGGAAGATGAGACCTCAACCAATGCAGGACCCAGGACTTTGGTAATCAGGCCAACTGAGGGCTACTGCAAGCAGATAACCCAAATGTGATCACTGCAACAGTGAATACACTTTAACATCTACATTTATGATAAGTGTACACAACTGTACTTGCTTCCCTTTCTGAAGAAAGATGACTGGATGTGCTAGATAGGTCTTCAGGATGTGTATTATCACATAAAAAAATGCTCCAGGAAGTTCCTCTGCTTCCGGCTTGGAGCCAGTCATTACCAATTCAGAGTGCTGCCCTTTTGTCTCACCACAGCCCCCAAGGTGTTTACCAAGTGCATGGCAGAAGTAGTGGCTCACTTGAAGACTACAAGGATTCCGGGTGTTTCCGTACTTGGATGACTGGCTCACAACCACTTCGACCAGTCATCAGTTGATAGTAGCCAGGTATTACACACTCAATATCTGTGCCCACCTGGGAATTACAGTAAATCTCAAGAAATCCCAATTGACTACACTGCAAAGTTTAGAATTCATAGGGGCTGTGCTAAATACAGTAACAACTGCAGCATCCCTTTCTCCAGAGAGGCTCCAAAGAATTACATTACAAGTTCAAAAGATGATCCACAAAGCATTCTTGCTCAACTAGATGTCCTTCATGGATGCATCTGCAGTCATAACAAATGGGTTGTCCTGTCGTCAGGCAGCCCTTCGGTCGGCCGGATTCCAAAGTCTGGGTCCGGCTTCGGCTGATGTCGCACTTCACCCGGCGTCATCTCTGCTGGTCTTCGGGTATAAAGGCATCAGCCGACGCCATTTTCCTCAGTCTTTCTTGCCGCGTGGCGCCCGAAGCAGAAGCTGTTCGCAAGTGCCAGTCGGTCAGATCCAGAGATTACTACTACCGAATACTACTTCGAAGACTTCTAAAAAGCTAAGTACCCCGTTGGGGACTCTTTCTTGCCTCAGCCGATGTCAGAAAAAGTCAATAACTGTTTAACTTGTGGGAAACAAATACCTCATAAAGATTTCCACTCTTACTGTCTGCCTTGCTTAGGCCCAGACCACGACGTAGCAGCCTGTTCGGCCTGCGCTTCCTTCAACCGACGAACGCTAAGGCGTCGGTCGGAGTTTGCTGAACAGTTTTTCGGCTCAGACTTTGCTTACATTATGCCGTCGGATCCTCCGACTACCCAAATTGTTAAAAAACGCAAGGAAAAAGACCGACACTCGCGGTCCGCGGTTTCGGCCGAAACCACGGTTAAGCAAGCCGCGAGTGTCTCTGTATCGGCCGAAACCGAGAAAACTGGTCAATCTTCAGCCGAATCCATGGCTACTACTGAGGCTCCTGCTACCTTACCTGAATCGGCCTCAGAAATTTTGCCTACAACTGTGGTTTCTAGTGAGTTATCAGACACCATCCCTTTGGATGTTTCTACCCCAGCACGTGGTGCTGCTAGACCCCCTGCAGCCATGTCTATCAAGGCCTTTGCCAGGGCTAAAGCAGCCAAATCTGCTAAGTCAGTGCCTGTTAAACCTCCCTCACACAGGCGCACTTCTAGTTCACAAATGCTTACTCTGGCAGAAGATTTAATATCCTTAATTAGGGGATCCCAATCTCACCCAGACAGGGCCTCTCAGCCCCAGAAAAGAGACCTAGGACAGAGCCCCGAGCCAGTGTCCTCTGATGATTCTGCGGATGACTCCGACATTACAGAACAGCCAGAGGATCCTTTTTCTACTTATGAAGACTCCGATGCTGAAGAATCCATTCCAGCTGCCTCTCCACCAGAGGAATTTTCCTTTGGGGAAACCTTACATGCCATGAGAGAACAATTTCAATGGCAGGGACAAGATTTCTCAGATTCAAGAAAAAGGCTTAGGACTTTTCTGCATTTACCACAACATAGGCCCTTAGCTATACCTCCTGTTTTGCCTGTTGTGGATGATGCATTTAATGATGTCTGCACTGCTCCTGATTCTTTACCTCCAGCCCCTGCCAAACCTGATAGATTTTACAGGGTTCCAGACACTCATCACCACCTATACAAGGCCCCACTGGCAGACCCCGAAACTATTTCCCAGGGGCCTAAGGCAGTAGCCTCGACCACAGCAAAAAACCCTATTCCTTCAGAAAGGGAATCCAGGTCCTTGGACAGATGGGGGAAAAAAGTTTACACCTCTGCTACTCTCTCAGCTAGAGCTTTAAACTGTCAGTTTCACATGATCCAATACCAAGAGTTTATGCTTGATCAGTTAACTAAAAAAGTATCCTCTGATGAATCTATAGATAAGAAATATGTATTAGAAATGGTGAATAACATACAACAGGTTAGTAACCATTCCTTAAAATGTGGCTATGATGCACTGGAGGCTTCATTTAGATCAGCCATGACTGGCACAGTGATAAGAAGACATGCATGGTTGAAAGAGCAGGTCTTACCGGATCATGTTAAAGCTAAGCTATTAGATGCTCCTATGGATAAGGCCAGTTTATTTGGTACACCTGCCCAGCAGGTAATGAAGAAAATGGAAGAAAAGGCAAAATCTGTACAAACAGTTAAATATTTCTTACAGGTTCAGCCCCCAAGGTTTAGCAGGAACTGGCCTGCCAAAAATTGGTCCTTTCCTGACTCCACAAGATCCCAAAGGGGCAGGAATAGACGCTCCAGAGGCAGAAATCAATCCAGAGGAGGTGCCTACAGAGGACGACAGTGGCAAGGTAATAACAGAAGCACAGACACAACCACTACCACTGCAACAGGACAATCACAGTGACTTGGCTCTAACTCCGCCTACCAGGGAGCAAATAGCAGCACCATTAGGCGGAAAGTTAGCCTTATTTTCAAAAATTGGCACTATATCACAAAAGACAAGTGGATTTTGCAAACCATAGACCAAGGCTACGGTTCCACTTCCACACCTTACCAGTAAAAGAGGAATGCCAAACCTGCCTCCAAATCAAAAATAGAAGCTCTACAGCAGATAACGGAATTAACAAAGATGAGAGCTGTGGAAAGAGTACCAATAACAGAACAGGGCAAAGGATTCTATTCCAGACTCTTCCTAGTACCAAGAAAAGAAAAAAGTTGGAGACCTATTCTCGACCTGTCCATCTTAAACACATATATCATTGTCCCAAAATTCAAAATGCTGACCCGACAGCAACTTCTTCCCATGCTGGGCAAGGAGTGTTGGCTGGTAACTCTAGATCTCAAGGAGGCATACCTGCACGTCCCCATTCGACCAAATTGCAGAAGATACCTCAGATTTCTTGCAGGATCAGAGCATTATCAATTCTCAGCATTGCCCTTTGGCTTATCTACTGCGCCCAGAGTATTCACAAAATGCCTGGCACAGTAATCGCTCACTGCAGACTACAGGGAATCCAAATTTATCCATACCTGGACGACTGCCTGCTACAAGCGGACAACAAAAGCAAGCTGACAACAGATTTACAAAGGGTCGTTTACTTGCTACAAGCCCTGGGATACACAGTCAATTTACAAAAGTCAAGGCTGATACCATCCCAAACAAGAACATTCTTGGGCGCGGAATTGGACACAGTAAAACAAATGGCATTCCTAACTGCAGAAAAACAAAAAGAACTCCCTCTTTACTTCTTGGCATTAACAAAACAGAACAAACTAACAGCAAGAAAAGTTCTGCAGGCCTTGGGCTTCATGGCATCATGCATAATCTTGGTCCCACATGCCAGACTGCATATGAGAAAACTACAGTGGTACCTAAAGAATTTATGGTCTCAACACAGGCACAGCCTAGAAGCAGAAATACCACTAATCCCATGCCTAAAACAGGAATTCCTATGGTGGGCTCAAGCATGCCAGTCAAACCCAGGCCTACCCTTCCACAACTTTCGAACAAGCCAAACCATCACAACAGACGCCTCAGACCTAGGATGGGGGGCGCACATGCTGGACAAATGCGTACAAGGATTGTGGACTCAGGACCAGCTGCACCTGCACATAAACCAAAAAGAAATGCTGGCAGTAAAACTGGCAATCCAAAAATTCAGACCATTCTTCAAAGAAGGCCATTTGATGATAAGGACAGACAACACCACAGTCATGTGGTACATCAACAAACAGGGAGGCACTCATTCATACCCCCTATGCAGAATGACTTTGGACCTTTGGAATCTGGCACTCAGCTACAACATCCAGTTACAGGCAATATTTGTACCGGGAAAAGAGAACACCCTAGCAGACATGTTAAGCAGAACCACCTCGGATGCTCACGAATGGATGCTACACCCGGACATCTTCAAGACCATCACAAAGAAATGGGGAATGCCACAAATAGATCTGTTCGCTTCCCCTCTCAATCACCAGCTCAAAAAATTCTGCACAAGGACATTCCACCCACTTGCATGGAAGGTGGATTCGCTCTCTTTCAGCTGGAAAGGTCTGACAGCATATGCATTTCCACCTCTTCCCTTGATACACAAGGTATTACTGAAAATCAGAGGAACGTCCAAGGATAATCCTGATAGCTCCGAACTGGTCAAGACAACACTGGTACCCATTGCTGAGGAGCATGTCTCAGGAGAAAATGTGGTCAATACCCCTGATGCCTTTGATGTTAACTCAGAACAACTACAGCATCATGCATCCAAACCTAAAAACTTTGCAACTGACTGCCTGGAACATCACATAGCAGCAACTAATCCAGATCTTTCCCAAAGGGTTAAAGACATTATCCTTGAAGCCCGCAGACCTTCAACAAGAAGGAACTATGCAGGAAAATGGAAAAGGTTTGTCATTTGGAGTGCTGAAAGAGGAAAAGATGTGTCAATATAGATATTGCTAACATTCTGGAGTATTTGGCAGAGCTTCTACATACAGGCCTGTCCTATTCCTCCATCAAGATACATGCATCAGCTATTTCAGCAGAATACAGCTTTGATCCACCTGTCTTTTCACATCCTCTACTCAGGCAGTTCCTCAGAGGGATCAAGAATGTAAAACCTCCTAGGAAACCACCATTACCAGCATGGGACTTGAACTTTGTGCTAGAAAAGTTGACACTCCCTCCGTTTGAACCAGCAGCAACAGCAGATCTACAGCACCTGTCATGGAAAACTGCTTTCCTACTGGCAATTACCTCAGCAAGGAGGGTTTCTGAACTACAGGCCTTAATGGCAGTACAACCCTTCCTAATCTTCCATCAAGATAGGGTGTCCATGAGAACTAATCCTACATTTATGCCTAAGGTGGTATCCAGAGTGTCTTTAAACCAGGCAATCCACCTACCTACCTTCTTCCCCAATCCACAAAACAGAGGGGAAAGAATGCTGCATACCTTGGATGTACATAGACAGCTACGCTACTACCTGGACAGAACCAAAAGTAACAGAAAAACTGACCAGCTTTTTGTAGCCTATGAAACAGGAAGGGGAGGAAAAGCAATTTCCAAACAGACAGTCTCCAAATGGATAGGAAATTGCATAAGATTCTGTTACTCCTACCATGGAAAACCAATTCCACAGAACATAAGGCCTCATTCTACAAGGGCTACAGCCACTACCACAGCTTTCTTACGAGGAGTGGCAACCAAGGACATTATTGAGGCGGCTACTTGGACCTCCGTGCATACATTTGCCAAGCATTATAATTTACCTCTGTATTCTAGATCCCGAGCAGGGTTTGCCACTGCTGTACTGCAAGGGATCCTAACCACACCATAATTTTTTCTTCCTCCTCCCCTAGTTGGCTATGGTATTCTACCCATTTGTTATGACTGCAGATGCATCCATGAAGGACATAGTACAGTTTTGTACCTACCATAAATGTAGATGTCCGAACTGGATAGCATCTGCAGTCAGGATTACCCTCCCTCCTTCCCCTCTGTGGTACTCCTAGGGTATTTACCTTCCAAATAGCTAGCTGGGGGGGGGAGTCTCTTATGGTGTATTTGTTTGTATATATGTACATACATGCTTATTTTTTGTGTTTGCCTTCTATCTTTTTGGAAACATTGGCATTTATCCAAAATTTAGCCTTCCAAGAGGGCAACTGGCATCTGGGGCAAGAAACACTGAGGAAAATGGCGTCGGCTGATGCCTTTATACCCGAAGACAAGCAGAGATGACGTCGGGTGAAGTGCGACATCAGCCGAAGCCGGACCCAGACTTTGGAATCCGGCCGACCGAAGGGCTGCCTGACGACAGGACAACCCATTTGTTATGACTGCAGATGCTATCCAGTTCGGACATCTACATTTATGGTAGGTACAAAACTGTACTTTTTTCAAACCCTAGGGTCGATGGCAGCCTCAGTAATCTAGCACCTCTAGCTAGGATGTCCTTCAAGGATGCATCTGCACTCCTTACAAATGGGTTGTCCTGTCGTCAGGCAGCCCTTCGGTCGGCCGGATTCCAAAGTCTGGGTCTGGCTTCGGCTGGTGTCGCACTTCACCCGACATCATCGCTGCAGTTTTTCGGGTATAAAGGCATCAGCCGACGCCATTTTCCTCGGTCTTTCTTGCCGCGTGGCGCCCGAAGCAGAAGCTGTTCGCAAGTGCCGGTCGGTCAGATCCAGAGAATACTACTACCGAATACTACTTCGAAGACTTCTAAAAAGCTAAGTACCCCGTTGGGGACTCTTTCTTGCCTCAGCCGATGTCAGAGAAAGTGAATAACTGTTTATCTTGTGGGAAACAAATACCTCATAAGGATTTCCACTCCTACTATCTTCTCAGTGGTGTATCCTTCGCCGGCCCTTGTCAGACCAAATTCTGATCACCAGTTGTTTGCAAGAGGGATCTACTTTGGAAGATGGATTCGGAACAGATTCTCCATGGTTGCACCTTTGATCTTCCAGAGCCCACTGCCGTAGCGACCACAGATGTCTCCCAGATGGGGTGGGGGGGCATTTTCTGGTGAAGACTGTCCAAGGTACTTGGTTCCCCTTAGAGGCCAGCTTGCACATCAGTGTCCTGGAGCTAAGAGAGGTGCTTCTAGCGTTGTAGGCCTTTCAAACAGCTGTTCCTCATTGAACAGTTTGGAGTTCAAACAGGCAGTATATCAGTAGTTTGACACATCAACAAGCAGGGAGGAACCAAGTCTTATCCCCTTTGTAGAGAAGTCCTGCGAGTGTGGCAGTGGGCATTCTCTTCCAACCTCTTTCTAATAGCAATACACATTCCGGGGAGTTCCAGTGTGATTGCAGACAAACTGAGCAGATGTAGCCTCCAGCCTCACGAGTGGTCTCTCAATCCAGAAGTGGCAGAAAGGATCTTCAATCAATGGGGTTGACTTTGCTGCAATCTATTTGCCTCCCCTTAAACAACAAGTGCAGCAATTACTTTGCCCTGTTTCCCCTCTGGGGAAGTCACCCAGAGATGCTGTTCTCCACAGTTACCCCCATCTCCTGTACATTTATCCCCCAATACCACTAATTCCGAAATCTTACAGAAAACACGCTGGTTGAAAAGCACAGTAATCCTCATTGTCCCCAATATATTTGGTTCCCCTTCCTTTGGCCTCATCTGATTCAGCAACCCTGGATTCTGAACCCAGTTCCAGACCTTTTGTCCCATCCAGACGGACTTGTTCATCCAGACATTTTGAAAGTCAAGTTGACTGTGTGGGTTCTCCATTTCCATTAGTTGCCAGGCATCTAAATATTTCTGCCCCAGTACGCCACATCTTCTTATCGGCTCATAAACCTTCCACTCATAAACTGTACTCTAGCAAATGGAAGAGATTTGCCATTTGGGCCCATGAAAAATCTATTAATCCGTTTTCTGCTTCTACAGAGCAAATTTTAGACTTTTTGGCCTCTTTTCCATGCTGTAGCTACCCTTTGTGCCGTCAGATTACAATTCGCTGCAATTTCCAATTTCCACGATGGTTTGGAAGAATGTTTTTAGCCTCTTATACACTTTGTAAATCATTCCTAAGAGGCACACTTTTGTTGAAACACCTTTTCAAAGATCCGACGCCACTTTGGGATGTAAACTTGGTGTTACTGGCCATAGTACATTCTCCCTTTGAACCCTCTGTGGAATGTGATCTGAAGTTTTTGTTTTGGAAGACGCTCTTTTTGGTAGCTGTAACCTCTGCCAGAAGGATTTCAGAAATCTAGGCCTTGTCATGTAAACCTCCTTACCTGATTTTCCACAAAGATGGTCTCTCTTTACACACAAACCCCTCCTTTCTTCCCAAGGTAGTTTCAAAGTCTACTGTTAATCAAGCAATTAATTTACCAGTTTTCTTTCCAAACTTTTCCAACAAAGGTGAGTATTCCTTACATTTACTAGACATTCACAGACAGTTACGTTTCTGTCTTCTCAGAACAAAACACATTAAAAAATCAGTCCAACTATGTTTCCTTTTCCAGTGCAAAGTTGGGCAAGCCAGTCAGCAAGGTGACTCTGGCTAAATGGCTGAAAGACTGCAGTTCATTTATCTCTGATAAGAACAAAATAACCTTGCCTAGGTCCGTGAAAGCCCATTCTACAAGATCTGTAGCCAGCTTGGCAGTTTTCCAATCCAAACCTTCGATGGATGATAAATGTGCAGCAGCTACTTGGGCTTCTCCCCATACCTTTATTACTCATTACGAATTGGACTTTATC
This sequence comes from Protopterus annectens, assembly GCF_019279795.1. Lineage (NCBI taxonomy): Eukaryota > Metazoa > Chordata > Ceratodontiformes > Protopteridae > Protopterus > Protopterus annectens. The sequence goes on along the minus strand of NC_056729.1, from coordinate 92,505,008 downwards.
TCTAGGGGAAGAGCATCCTTTAGTTCGATGGTGCTCAGGAATATTCTTCTGAGAGTCCACCTAAGATTTTAGGTAGCTGGGGATTCTGTCCCATCTGTCAAGGATAAAATGAAGATTGACAGTGTCAGATAAAGAACTTGTGTACTTACCATAACATTCCATCTGTGTTGTCTGTCTTCATTTATCCTCGACTCCCCTCCCTCCATCCCCTGGCCTTTAAAGATTTTTTTGGTGGAGCGGATTATATATATCCTCGAGTAATTATTTTTTAAAGCATGGTAGATATTGCTTCCATTTGGGCTTCCTTGTCTACTGTCTGTACTTTCTGTTCCAACTCGAGCTGAGGTAATTGTGTAAGAGGGATTGTGTGTAGAGGTGTGGCTCGAGAGTTTTTTGCTGGTGCGAGCTGTAGTAATGACCGAGTCGGTTTTGATATCAGAACCAGAACCATCTGCCAAGGATAAATGAAGATAGACAACACAGATGGAATGTTAGAATAAGTACATAACTTTTTTTTTTCTTACAAATTATTGCCAACGTATTGAGGATAGAAGTCAGAAAATAACAGACATTTGAGTTTCAGACTTCACACCGTTCAGAAAATTCATGGTCATGCAAAACCTAGTCTTCTATCAACTTTCTAAGTTAGTATGATAAGTTAGTATGAGTAATATTTAAAAATTGTCCTTATTTTGTGGCCTTGTGTCACCCCATTATATATGACTTTGTCCATATTTCTTGTTCTAAGAGGGTTGAGATGGTTGGGAATCAGTTGTATTTTAAAGCTAACATTTTGCCAGTTTTTTTTCCACATGATGTTAACATACTAATCTTGTCTGTAAAATCTTTCATAGTCTTTTGACATATCTGAACTCACTGTTCTTGCTTTGCACTGACATTTAGTTTTTTCTTCTATATACTTTTTGTATCCCCCTTGAAATACAGTGTTGGAAATGCATTCCATGTTTCTAAGAAAATTGATTGTAGTTAAATCTTTGACTTTTATAACAATCTTACTAGTACTCTGTTTAAGAGTACAACACCCATTATATGGATCAAATTGCCTAGGCCAACATTACTGTATTTATGTGATGTTTTTAGATTGTGTACTACAATGTGTATTTCATCTCTCGGATGGGTCACACATTCCATTTTTCACATCGGCCTTTTATTCTTAAATTAATCATAAGTTGATTTATTGGGAAGAACAGGTGGAAAAATAGCTTGTTTGCAGAATTATTCTGATGCAGGCAGCTGAATGGCAATATACATACCATTCATACCTCTCAACGGTCCAGATTTTTGCAGAATATCCATATTTTTGAATCACATTTTTGGTCTGCTCCTCATAAAATTTGTTGGCTTTCTGGCAGATCATGGAGTTTTGAGGTCACTAAACAATAAAATACATTTGAGTTTCAGGCATCATATCCATCAAGAAATGCATGCCAACACAAATCATATTATTCTGGAAACTTTCTAAGTTTATAAGAGCAATATTTAAAATCTGTCTCTGTTAATTGGGTCTTTGTTCCACATTATTTTAAGATTTGTCCAGATTTCTTGTGCTAGCAGGTCGAGAGGTATGGTACCATTATCCGCCACAGCACTACCTGCAACTTAAGCAAACAGCTTTTATTACAGCACAGATCTAAGTACATTAAGACAGCTCACCAACACTGAAGCAAAGATGAAATCTTCACAAATGTTATGGCCACCCTGCTGTTTCACTCTAGAATGACTTAACTACACAGAAGTAGGGGGAAAAAGCCGATATCTATGTCCCAAATACAGTGCTAGCTATATCTCATTAATTCAGCATAGATTTGCAATAAAAAAGCTATCATGTTCTAAATACATAACATAGATGTACGAATAAAAAGAACTCTTGTTTTTAAAATGACTTAAACAGAGCTCCACATCAACTGTCCCTGACTTTACTAAGGAATGTCCCTGAGCTTAACTCAGATGTTTTGCTTTGTTCATCTTAATTCCCCCCGACTATTGATTTTTAGACAAATAGGCATCTTTGTACTGTACACCTTTACTTCAGAAGAAGGCAGATTTGCACTGTACACCTGCTTAAAGGCATGTTCATTCACATTGATAGCCTGCCATTTTTTAAGTTATTACTAATGTTTTAAAAGTGCTCCTGATTTATTTCTGGATTTGCCCCTGATCCTTGACTATAAGAAGTTTGGAGTGACCATGCAGGGAGTTCAGCCTGCTCTACCGTTTGTTCACATGATCTTTATTTAGTACTGTCTTTGAATGCACGGGACACAGCACAGATTTACATTTAAAAATAAATTCTATTGCTTCCACCTCTTAACTGTCTGATTGTTCACAGACATCCCTGACTTTGGCCCAACATTTTCCTCTGCCACTCCTAATCCTTCCTAAAATTGGCAGCTTTGGGAGAAAAGATGGTGGATTTCACTTAAATAACATGTATATCTAGAGTTGTACAAAGCAGCATCTGCATACACTTATGGAAAAGAAACAGCATCTTTGCACACCTCTGGAAAAGAAAAATGGCATCTCAGGACTCAAGTTTGAAGCCCTTATTTTCTATAAGCATACTCTAGCTCTGGGCAACTCACCCCAAAAAGTGAAGCTTGTGTCCTCAGTGTGTCTTGCATGTGATAAAATTCTGTGAATGCATAATCTTTAAACATCATGACACATCCTTTTGAACTCTTGATTTAGATCTTGGTGAACTGCAAGGCAGATCGTTCATTGTTTTGCTTGTTATGTGCATATTTCTAGAGTTTTTTGAAACAGGCCATTACAATTTTTCAGTTTCTTTTTAAAACAAGTGAGCATTCCGGTGTTCAAGTGTTAACAGTAATGAAAAAGAGAAAATAGTCTGTTAATGTTTTGTTTTCGTCTTTTATTTACTTTACAGTTTGATGGCATCCATGTAGTAAGTGGATCATTAGATACTTCGATCCGTGTCTGGGATGTGGAAACTGGGAACTGCATTCACACATTAACAGGGCACCAGTCATTAACAAGTGGAATGGAACTCAAGGACAATATTCTTGTTTCTGGAAATGCAGATTCCACAGTGAAAATCTGGGATATCAAGACAGGGCAATGTTTACAGACCTTACAAGGTGAGTCTTATGGGAACATGTTTATTTTCTGCTGATAAGAAACATGCAGTAGGGTGTTTTACAGTCTGAACATATCTTTTTTTGCATTCTAATGCCCTTATAGAGTACACAGTGATGTCTTTAATAAAGATACATTGCCTTGTTAGAAGTTTTTTTTTTTTTTTTTTTTTTTTTTTTTTTACTTGAATTGTTTTATACGAAGAGAAAACAGGAGCTAATCATTTAGAAGGTCCCCTCATAAACAGTTGAAATACATTTGGTTTAATGCCATGTCTGTTACGTATAGACTGATATTTTGGGTATCATCATGGAAAATGAAAAAAAAAAAAGTGTTGTGAAGCACATAGGGGAGTATTTCATATTACGACTTGAGATAAATGATGGAGCTTAAACAGAGTTTTCTCCTTTTGGCTTACATAGCAAATAAAGCTGATACTCATAATTTAGTCATGATCATCATAGTTTTGGTCTGTAACCACTGATGGTAATTTCTTTCTGGCTGCATTTGAAAAGATGTGATGTGAGAGAGAGAGAGAGTCAAGAAACAGTTCCTTTAGCAGCCAGTACATTTTTTTCCAAAGCTGAACTGAAATATCAGCATACATTTTCTCAGTAAAGCTGTTTTAATAGTTGCATCTGGAGCCTCCAAGAATAAATGTTGCAAGTCTGATGTCAAAAAGGCCTATAAGTGACCAGAACAAAAAGAAGGAATTGCTAAACTTGTATAGATAAGTTGTCTTCTTTTTAGAGGTTTGCCTATTGTTTATGGAGGTTGGGGCACATTATTTAGATTTGTTATTCATTTCTCTGAAATTTACCCTAAGAAATTTATCAGTTTCCTAAATGTGAAAACTAAACAATTGCTGCAAGTGTAATTTGTTATATATGGGGATTAGCCAAAGGGGAACATCTGTCCTTCCAGCCAGATTTGTAAGAGCAGTCTGGCATCCTCATAGTTGAACTGGTCTCCTCCCAAGAACATTGCCTTGGTGCTCAGTTGTAGGAGAGCAGCCTACACCATCTTCATTTATTCTTTATATCTAGTGAAACAGTGAAGCTACGCTTTTTGAGGCAATAAGCCCTTTCTAAAGCGCTGCAGAGAACCTTAAGTACCATAGCGCTAGCATTTTGATTTTCACCTTTTATTGTTTCCAGTGTATTATTGTATATTTATTTGCTGTTAAGACTTTTTTAAATTATTTTTTCATGTGGCATAAGGCCATATAGTGTTAAACAGTTTGCCTGATGGCAGTGGTGATTGAGTACCAGATGTACCTGTGGGATAGACATTCCCAAAGAGAATGCTACTTTACTGTACCTATTTTGTTTTAATATGGACCTTCAAGTCAGCATTTGCAAACTTTTAGTGAGAAGACCTTGCTCTGTCACATCCATAATATTAGGGCCTTCCTGGAGCAATATAAGCTTCTTTCTCACGCTAGGCTATAGTATGTCTGTCTGTCCCCCAGCTTGAACAGCTTCCATGAGCAAGGGTAGAATCAAAGTCCATTAAGGAGAGATGTAGTTTCATGAAAGTAAAGACGCTTGGAAACGTGATATTTAAAAAGACAAGGAAGCATGAGTGCTAGATGACTGCACAATCCTGAAGGTGCTTTTCCCTGTGAGGACCAGACTTGTCTTCCTACTACACGTGGCTGCTGTCTGACTCCCTGCTTGTGATAGTACCTTTGGAGGGAGAGACAAACCAGGCTTCTTTACTTTCCATGACTGCACCATACTCCAGTGCTTGTTCCCAGCCATCTCATATGGTTACTGGTCTTTGAAAACTTTTTTCCCTAACCATCTTTGTTGTTATCACACACAACATAATGATACAAGTAAATATTCAATTATAAAAACTGAAACTGTACAGCTAAGTGTTCAAGAATGGTACAACCTTTTGCTCCTCAGAGGCATCATGATAACTTGTTTGAGGATTCTAAAAAAAAGTGTGTGGCTGACGGTATTTTGTCATTTCCCACAACTACAGATATCTTTCTGGCTTTGCGATCCTCAGGTATCCACTCAGCTAATGCCTGTTCCAATCCCAATTTTTTCTGACTGTGGAAGATTCATCAAAAAATTCATGCAGCTTGGCAGCAGATTAAACCTTCCAGATCTATAAGCCCTCTACCTCAGATGTGGTTCTGCAATCTCCAGCAAAAAAATGAAACTATTCCTTACTGGTTGCTACATGGATGATGAGGATGCCTTCTCTACTGAAATGTATAATCTTTGGAGGGAATATAAATCTCTCGAGACAACATTTTTGTGGGGATGTTGAGTTTTCAGTCCCCCTAAAAAACACAGATCCCTAGAATTTCTAGGCATGCTGCTAACGTTAACATCATATGTGTGATCCATGCCTTTGAAGATACTTGACAGCACTTTGTCAGTGAGGCTTCGAGGTACCCCCAAGAAACTGGACAATTTCTGTAGGGTCCAAGACAATTGCAGGTCTCTAATCGAATAGCATTTCCACTGTTGTTGATGGTGACAGCCAGGGGATGAAAATTAGCACTAGAAGTCCGACATCTACTCAAGATATTAATGCAGAGACTCTTGTGATAAAATGTCTAGGGGATATTCTTAGTCTAATTGCAGAGGTGAACAGAAGCATTCAGGATGAAACTTGAAAGATGGACTTTAAACAGACAGTACTGCCATAAGAACGAGGAAGTATATAAGCAAATGTGAGTATGGTACTATAATGACTCGTTTTGTTGAGAGGGGGGCAACCACAGTTACATTTTCCAGAGTCTTACTTGGCTAAGAATCCAGACACTTCCTGAGAATGTGACTGGTCAGAATTGCTCATTTCATCTTTGGCTTTTTCTTTCCTGCCCAAGGTACAGACACAATTATGCTACTAAACAGTGGTTCTTCTCTGGCGTTAAATATGTGGCATGGAGATATGACTGACCTTAATTATGAACCAGACAACCCCAAGTCAGTTAACTTTCCCAGTCCTGGCGGAGCCAACTTTGGGAAGAGAAAAGAATGGAGGGGCTGAGACTCCCCATCTCTGGGTGGAAAGAGAGGGACATCAGTTCCAGAGGCATCACTGTGCATGCAGGAAACTGCAGAGTATAAAGTAAAATCTCCTGTATTTTGCATCTATGACAGCACCATTGTGTGCACACTTGGCCCACAAGAAACATATAGGTCAATGAAAAGTAACTGAGAAGGAAGTTTGACAATCAGGGAGAGGCTGGAGCAAAAAAAAAAAAGATGAGAGAAAAGGACACCTTTCTGGGACAGAGCAGTATGGACAAAGGGAACTGGAGGGATTGCAGGAAGCAGGGGAGGAAAATGGATTGGTGAACATGATGGAAAGTACTACATTCCATAAAAACAAGTGTGTGTCACTGCTGCTGCTTCCTGTATACATGTAACAGTATCTTTTAGTGCACTACACAGTGTGGATGTACAACACAGGAGGGGGAGGTATCAAGGTATGTTCTAACCTCCTACCCTGTCCATGGCTAGGCTGCCTCTGAGTAGCAAACTGTTTCAGTACTCTACTCTTGTATAGTGAATTGTGCTTTAGTAGTGATCCTTACGGTGAGCATGGTACACTTGTATAACCATAGAGGTTTCAAACAAGGCCATCACTGCTGCAATAGGGACTTTCTGCACTGCTTCCACGTGGGTTAGAAACTTGGTAGAGAAATAGTACTGACTAGCTGGGAGATGGCATAATCTTCTTTGACAACGTATTATTCTTGTCACCTACTGTGCTTTTTGCTTTGGGCACTTAGGATTCTTGTGCATGTTTGACTGTGGAAGACTCTGGATGTCTTGCCCCCCCCCCCCCCCCCCATAAAAAGTCTAGAATGGGTGTAAGCTGCTCGTCTCCCTGTTATATCCAAGTGGCATTTTGATGCCATCAATGTAAAGAGGGAGACTATGTTGGCTCTGGAAATGCCTGAATACTCTAGAAGCATGGTCTGAAGGACTGATGCCCAACTGTGTTTAATCTCCATAAGTAACGAATTGTACTGCAGCACCAATCCTTTTGGGGAACATCCAAAGTTATTAGTAGGATAGTCATAAACTGTGCATTCCTCATTAATTTTATCTGTATAATTGACTCATTTGTATACAACACCTAAGACTGTTTCTGAAGCTGCTTATATTTCTGTAGAGTATTGCAGAAGTCCTCAAATCCATGTTTTACATTCACTAGTTTATCTAATGTAAATGAAAGTATACTCATGGTAATTTCTTCTGAGGTCATGTAGTATTGGGTCTGCAAGTAACAATGATTTCATAAACCAGTTAGATTTCAAAACTGTGTGCGTGAAATGCGTTATTTTCAATTTGTTTTTTGAAAAAAAACTACAGTAACCTTTCTTTTGTTTTGGCCCTTATGTGTGCTTTGTATTTCAATAGTTTTGGAGAGGGAGGAGGGAGCGAAGATGAGAAACTGCATATGGATGTCAGTGCTACCTTATTTAATGCTGAATTACATATTTTAGTCAGGTTACTGTTGACCAAGTAATTGTAGGTTTACTTAAAATGAACTGGCTTAAAACTGAAAACTCTTGTTGTTCTTTTTTTTTTTTTTTTCCATTGCAGGCCCCAACAAACATCAGAGTGCTGTAACGTGTTTACAGTTCAACAAGAACTTTGTAGTAACTAGTTCAGATGATGGAACTGTTAAATTATGGGACCTGAAAACAGGCGAGTTTATCCGTAATCTTGTGACGTTAGAAAGTGGGGGAAGTGGAGGAGTTGTGTGGCGGATCAGAGCATCAAATACAAAATTGGTCTGTGCCGTGGGAAGCAGGAATGGGACTGAAGAGACAAAACTGTTGGTGCTGGACTTCGATGTAGATATGAAGTGAAAGGCAAGCAGTCTCTCCATACTTGTAAAGATGATGTACTTCCCTTCACCCTCCCCTTTCCTTCCCCCGCCTGCTTGGCCTTGGTGGTACAGGAAGTTGGCATGGGGCAGTGGTTCACATGGTGGAAGAAGCCAAGTTCCATGGATCCTGAAGAAAGGGGCACAGAGGAATGATGCAGCTGTGAGCAACGCATGCTGTGTCTCGACAAGCTGCCCTTTTGACATGGGCAATTTTACGACACAAAAAGGCTTTATCAGATCAAGCTAGGTGCAGTTTATAATTGTACCTGCTATTGCACAGCTCATCAGCAGTAAATCTGCTGTAAAATACAAGTAATAATAAATAAAATGCTCTTTCTAAGCAAAGTGAGCTGTTTAGCATCAGCCCATGAATGTTTGGTTTGATTTTCAAACCAGGAGAATTATCTGCTTCAGTAATTTTGTTTTTATTTTTGTTTCTTCCTAGTCTTGAAATGTTAGGAAGGCTTACTGTGAATTTTAGTTTTGTATACTATTATCACACATTTTTGTTTTCCATGCCTAACATTGCCAACATCAGTCATTCACAGTATTAATGTGTTCTCTTTTTGTTGCTTCAATATGTTACACATTTTGTGCGGGTGAAGGGGGGACAGAGTGGTAGACTGCCATGGTTTTGTGAGCATGACTTCTCTAGGCTGGGTCAACCCTAAGTTCTGGTGCTGAAATATGGGTCTCCAGGTCAGAGAATGTTGTCCCATCCCTGTACTGTATTCCCAGTGGCCAAACCTATTTATGCTGCTAAAAGATTTTTTTTAAACTGCTGTGACGTTTTAGTCCCAGGCAAAATTCCATATTTGCTCTAGTGTGGATGTGATGAAGAAAAATATTTTTGCCAATGAAACTTGAGGTAGCTGTGCCTCTAAGAGGCTTGGAAAGTAGTAAGGTCTAAACACAGTAGAAGAGTGAGTTTGCATACAGGTAAGAGATTGACAGTGTGCACAAAGCTTATTGTCTTGTTTCTGGGCAAAATGAAAACACATTCCTATGGACAAAGCTCTCGCAGCCTGTTCTGTGGGGAAAATGTTTCATTTTTTGTGAGAGCTGTGGTGAATGGAATGAAAGTGCATATAAAAACTGACAAAAATAGAAAAAAAAATGGGAAGATGTAGTTGCTGGTCAGTCTTAGTTGTAACAGTATTGAAGTAAACAGCTGTTACAGTTTTATTATTGCAGTGAGCTACTGACAGCAAAAACCTGTGCGGCTTTTTGCAGTGAAAGTATCCCAGGTTACAGTTTTTCATGAAAAAAACTAATTCTCAGAAATAATAAAACCTCATTCACCAAGAGCCACAACTCAAAGCCAAACTGTGAAAGTGGTTGAACACTGTATTAAGCATCCTTGTTTTCTCTCTTTTTCCTGTTTTGTTAATTTATAGTCTGGTTTTTAAAAAAAAATCAGATTCCAGGTGTTTTTTCTTTCTTTCCAGTTATGTAACAACCTGATACGAGGGAGGAAAAATGACATTTAAAGGGATTGTGTATCTTGAGTTTGATCCACTTAGAAATTTTATTTTCTTATAACTTAAGTGCAATAAAATGTGTTGTTTTTTCATTTTAGTGTGGCTCTTACTTTCTTCTTTGGGAATGTTAATATGAGCACTGGACCATGATACACTTTTTTTTTTTTTTTTTTTTTTTTTTTTTTTTTTTTATACCACAGAGCTGCTACTTGTTTGTTTACTTGCTTCTACATTGTGTGCTGTGGCCATTCGTATTTCTTGCATTCTTAAATATCAAGAGCAGCCTGCTTTTCACTGTATGGCTTTATAGTGAAAGCATGTTGCAGTCGCTGGAACATTTGATCAGAAACATTATTGTCAAAGTGCCAACAATATTATCATCTGTTTTTGTTAAATTGAAAGACTGTCAGAATATGTGCTTATTTCTTGTTTTTATTTTAAAAAGTCACCTTTAATATGTCAACTCTTTACATTTGAATAGGTCTCTTTCATTTTGGTTTTGAGTTTTTTATCATATGAATTATTTTTTTTAGCTTCAACTCGCAGCTTCTCATTTTTTTGGTGAAAACAAACATTGTATTGGCAATTTTCACTGTATGAACTATCTCTAGTTCAGTCAGATTAATAAACTCAAAAGCATCAACAAGTCTTTTTCAGTGGATAGCTGTTTGGGTTAGATTTCCTCCAGTCTATATTCCAGTTTAGAATATTTTTTTTCTCAATCTGTCATGCTTATGGGGAGAAGGGATTGGGTCAAATCTGCCCTACATATGGTGTACACATCTGGAATTCATGCACTGTACTCCGATCTGCTTAGTTCATTAGTTCTTTACTGATGATTTTACTATTTAAATCCAAGTCCTAAAGTGCATCTGATTTTTGAAGCACTGAAGCCAAGGATCTGTCTCCGTGGCTACCACATTATAAACCACTGACATTCTCTGCTTCATGCAAGAAAGACCATAGTATGAAGTACTGCAATAAGTGTCTATCTAATTTGGCCACCCATAGATGTTGGAGAGAGAAAGTTCTTACAGATTTTCGCTACGAGAATGCTAGTGGTTGATAGTCATGGCATGGTGTTTAGTAGGAGTGTCTTATAGTTCCAGGCTTTTATCTGCAACACTACCAAAAACTAAAAATTAGGTATCAGACAACTCTCAAACTCTTCGTTGTTTGAATTTTCAAGACCTCATCCTGCCTAATGTTATCCTCCAGCAGCAATAGCTAAAGTTCAGGTCTGCCTGTTTCAGTGTTCTTCCTTAGTAAGGCTCCAGTTCAAATCCATTTTCCACTAGTGACCTAAGAGAGGTGTATCCTTGATAGCTGTGTTTTGGCGGTTGCATCTGAAGTTGTAAGCAGCACAATTTTGACTCCAGTAGTGAAGAGAGGGGTAAACCTTTCACTGCAACCCAGGCAACCTGAGTTTAGTTAGTGGCCAGGGTGCCTGTCATTGAATGAGAGGCTTTGCCTGCTTGCCTGTTCTTGAGGGGAGGGATAGGGATGCATGTTCTGGGTGTTCCCTGGCATTAGATTCTGTGATGGAGATTAAGAACCAACAGTGCATCAGTCAATGGGATTGGATGGGGCTATACAAGAATATGTTACATTGGGAGGTAAAGGCGACCCTCACAAGAGCACATTCACCCCAGACTACATAGCATGCAAATGTAAGGAGTAGGGACTTTACATACAAACCCCAACCCCCAGCCATCAGCAGTGATGGCTTTCAGGCTGGCTAGCTGGCTTTCTGTAGGTGATTGGTGTGGGGAAGCTGCATAAATTAGTCCATGGTATTGAGGAGAGAGGGTCTTAAGGAACCCAGTGCAACCCTTAGCAAAAAATAAAAATTGTGTGCACTACCCATCCCACAATTGATTGGGCCAGAGCTTACCCACAACCAGCTGGATCCTAGAGAGTGGCCACTTGATTCACCTGGAGGTAGTTTAGGGGTAGTATTTAATAGAGAGAGACGTCTTCACCCTGGACATCACAGGGCTAGTGAGGGAAGATCTGCCAGAGTTTCAAGGTACAGGTCCCAGATTTCATAGAATATTTGAAGCTTGCTGAGTCGCTTCTGTATTGGTATGGGACTGGGTTCTTGAGAAAATGGCCAGATGCCAACACAATGTCTTGGTCAAGCCTCTTGGCTTGAATATGTACTTCCTCAGTTACAAGCCACCATGCTAAAAGCTGTTGACCTGGAGAGTTTGGAACACTGTTTGAATATTCAGATTTATGGGGTTCCGGAAACCATGGATGGGGAAAGATATTTCCTTCATGAAAGGTTGTTTTTGAAGAAATACTTTGGGCTCTCACTCTCTGAGCCAGAGCCATAGAGTTTTATGACCCAAACAAGTGAAACACAGCACCAGTTCATGTGTAATAATACTGAGTTTTCTACCTTTGAGAGAGGTGGAAGGAAGAAATATGACCACATGATCTGATGGACCCCTGTTCTATAATAGAATCAGGGTATTTATTTATTTGACATTTGTTGACCAGGAGTGTCTGACTGAGCGGAGGCCCGGGGAGAAAAACTCCACAGTAACACAAAAGTTTGTATTAGATAATTCCTTCAGAATGGAGGACCAAAAAACTATAGAACCAAAAGCACAGTGAAGGAAACCAGGCAGCTGAAGGAACAAACAGCTTTATCACAAAAATCCACGTTGAGCACCTTCTTCCCCTAAAATTACAAGGGACTTCTTCAGAACAAAATCCTAAAACCCCAGCCCAGCCTTATATAATGAGCAATAAACAATTATACAGTTGAATAATTGATAAATTAAAATCCATCAGAAATAACTACATCAGAGAAAATGCTACAGAAAGAATTATGTTTAAAAGCATCATTTAAAAACAAGTTTAAACCTATATACATCAAATACATGAACCAGTGTAAAAATTGTATGCTTATAAAAAAGTACTTCATAACTATACCATGCTTTTTTTAACCTAGAATATTTTTTAACTTTAAAATGCTGGATATACTAATAGCTTCATTAATCCCTGGGTACATAGTGGCGTCCAGTCTCAACTGCCATCTTAATTCACTAACATCTAAATGTACATCCAGGCACTTACCCTGTGGGTCTTTTAGTAGGTGTTGGATGACCAAAAATGTAAATGTATTCATTCAAATGACTGGCTAGTGCATTAGTCTGCCTACCATGCCGGATATCTAATAGGTGCTCACTTATCCGATTTTTAAAAAATCTACTAGTTTTCTCTATATAAAATATAGGACAATCCAGGCATTTAGGAACATATACAATGTTCTGGGTATTAAATTATAGTGTCCATTAATCAATATGATTCTTCCATTAAGGACAAAACTATCTCCTGTTTCCAAAGTGTGTGGACAAAAGCTACACCTATTGCATTTAAAATTACCGTTGCTTCTGTTACTAACATTCTCACTATTGAATTTACTCCTTTCCATGATGTTTTTAAAGAACCTGTCTTTTTTATATATTATTTTTGGCCTTTTTCCAACTTTTTGCCCCACATTTTGTTAGAATTGTAGTATATCCCTGTTGTTGAAAATTCTGTCAACAGCTTTCCATGCATCTTGGTTAAAACTTGTTATGAATCCACTATTAAAAATTTTTGGCCGTGTTACATTGTTCCAAAAAATTATTATTCTCATTACTAACACTATCACCATTGTTCAAAATTGGCTTGTAAGTACCATTGTGGCATTTATGTATGATCTCTTTACTAAGCTTATCCAATAATTCTTGAGGGTACCCCCTAGCTTTAAACATTTCAAAATAAATCTAATTTAATCCACAAAGGTGGTACCTGAGCTCACCATCCTGGTGGCCCGTACCAACTGTCCCTTTACTATAGACTTTTTTTTGGGAAATTGGGATGTGCACTAGTGAATTCTAAATATGAATTCAGAAATGTTTTTCTGTGTATTCCAGATTCCAGCTTGTTCTCATCAGTGATGAATACATTTACATCTAAGTATGAAATAGTGGTCTTACTGTGCTTGTGTGTAAATTTTAGAAAACTCACTGTATGGATTATATAATCATAAAATTGTCCCAGTTCATACTCACTACCCTTCCAAATAAAGAAAAGGTCATTCATAAACCTCGTATAATGCAGGATGTTGGTTTGATAGTCACCTTGCATAATATACTGTTGCTCCCAGAAGGACATAACATAGTTTGCAAGACAGGGGTGCAAGCTGCCCGCTTCGCCATTCCTGTCATTTGCTTGTTATACTGTCCTTCAAAGTATAAATAATTGTTTTGTAAGACCACTTCCATTAATGTTAAATATGTATTAATGTCGTCCTGATCATTTACACCAGTTTTTGTAGTTGAGTCTCCAACCAAACTAGTCCTTCCTCATGGGGTATTACAGTGAAGAGACTGACGACATCAATAGTAACAATGATGACATCACTACCCATTCGTATCTTATCAACCTTTTCCAAAAATTGCCATGAGTCCTTGCTAATGTATGGGAAGGCTGCTAAACCTACCTGCAACTTTCTGTCCAAATATTTACTTCTGAAACGGGTTTTGGAAAGTTTTGCATCCACAATCAGTCCAAGTTGTGGATCCCTCAGCCCTTTATGGACCTTGGGAATGCCAAATATATTTGGTACCATGGGGTATTTGTTATACATGAATGTGTGCTCGTCCTCACTGATTTGCCCTTGGTATAATATATCAAGTATTAAAACTATTTTTTTGTACGTTATATGTATTTCATTGAGGGAACTCTCTAAGTCCCTTCCACCAATAGGGCATTCATCCCATTCAAATAATCAGCTTAAATTATAACAACCCCGTTCCCCTTATTTGGTTTCATGATGTAAATTTTTACATCCTCAGCTAATTCATTTAATAAACGTTCCTCATCCTTAGTCAAATTATTCATGACATTATTTGATTTTTGTCCCAGGGCCTTCCCGATGTCCTTTTTACACTTTTACTCATACAGCTTGATTATATTATTTAATGATGGGTTAAAGGTACTTGGTCTTTTTAAGCACTCCACTTCCCCAGTCCTCTCATCATTCTGAGTGTTAAACCAAACTTTTAAATTCATACCTGAATACATACATAAATTCAAACCTATAGTAATACAGAATACTAATAATTATTTTAAAGTGTATAATTATTTGACTAAAGAGATCAATATAGAGCCTGTCAATTTACTTGCAAAAGGGTTTACATATGTGCCATTCAGAAAAACAAAAATAGATAATACAGTAATAGATATGAAATGTTTCACTAGAAAGTTGAATACAGTACGTCAAACATTTCTTATTTACTTGAAGCAGTATATATTCTAAGTGCCCTTAATTAACAATAGTATGACACTAGCTTAGTCTTATTTTTTGATATTGGCTATTTTAGGCCAATTCGGGCTCAATAGAAATGCATGTTCCCTCTATTGGCTTTCCTGCACATAGAGTATCAGGCTGGGATAAAGTAGTAACTTGTGTTACAAATTTTTGTAAGTAATGGTAAAAAAATACTCTTGAAGGATATAGATTGTGTGGGGAATGATCTGTGTTTCTTAAATGTGATGGATAAGATAAACTTTAAGTAACCCTGGGTCAGGTTAGTTCAGAAGCTCACAGCCCTTTCAGCTCCTACCAAGCAACCATCGATGAAGTACATAGCAAATGGGAACACTTAAAGCTGCCTGGTGGTACACTTTGTATTGTCTTTTTAAAAGTTTGTTTTAAATCCTGTGGTAGAACAAATGATTAATGTTTACTTTGTTTCAAATATACCTGTTTCTAAATGTTGTGAGCATGTTTTCCTTAACAAAACAATTTGCAGCTTGGTTTGATTTTGAAAGTTCTGTTAGACAGGTTTCTGATTATTGTGAATTAACAGTGGAGGTGGCAGGGCAAGTCCTGCTTGCTGTGCTTACAATGCTGGATTCAGAGCAGCAGGACTTGGAGTATTTGCCTTTGGTATTGAAAGGCCGCCAGTCCTTGTAAAAACTAGTGGAAGCAAATATTTGCCTTCTGCCTTGGAATTCATTGTAAGTGTTGTAACCAACCAACTTTTATAAAGTTTAAGTGGATTTTTTTTTTTTTGCTGCTGCTGCTGCTGCTTTGCAGTTTAATATGGTTTCTACTGAATGGTGTGTTTGAAATTAAATGCAGAAGGTTCCTGCTGTTGGGGTTCTGAAGCATAACTTATGGGATCTAGCTCAGCAAAACTAGTACTGCAGCCTTGAGCCCCCCCTTAAGAATTATTTTCCCCCTCATGCTCTGGCAGCCAAGGTTACCCAAGGTCTTGTATGCAGGCATCCTGAACAGATATGGATTTTTTCTCAGCAACTCAACAGTGTGCTCCTCCTTGGTTATTTTCTATAAAGTCTGGATATAAGTTTTCTGATACTGTTTATGCTGTATTTTATTGCTAGATCTTTATTGGTAACTAGAAGGGTTATCTTTTTTGTCTGTTGGTTACTGACTTTTATTTAACTTGGTCTCTGATTTTTGGATTTTATGCCTTTTAAGATAATTTATCCTTCATCTTGGACAAGGATAGAAAAAAAAAAGTTTCAGAAAATGTCAAAGGTGTGGTATGAGATCCACCACAAGACATGAGTTCTGTGTAGTGGGTAGTGGTGTAGACCAGTTGACAGCAGATTGCGTTTCTTGAAAAGTCTTCAGGTCAGGAACTTTATCCAGTCACAGAAACAAGCTTATAATTATTAGTTTTTTGCCCCCAAGTCCAGAATCTAAGACCAAAAACTCTTCAGAGAAGCCAAGATGTAAGGAGTCTGAATCTAGGAAGAGACGCTTCAAAGAATCTGATTTCTCAACCGGAAATGGCTTTGGAATCAACACTGGTACATGCTCCAACACTGGCTCCATGACTGTCAGAACCAGTCATTCAGGGAAAGTCACCTAAGAAGTTAGGTCTCAGCTGAGAGGGAGCTGTCCTGAATTCCTTCTCGACAACCTTCCACCTCATCCTTCAGATCCTACAAGAATACTTCAGAGGCAGACTTGGATCACTGATGAGGACCTTCCTAAAGATGCAGATCGAGATGAGTCTTCCAAACCCATTTGGTTCTGAAGGTGAATAGGGCTGTCCCTGTGCTCTCTATTCTTATTCCTTTGCCAGTGTGGATTTCAGCACTAGTGGTTTCAGACCTGATCAGGGACCTGAGATCTGTTCCCACTGCATGAGCCCTCTCTTCTGGTTCAGCTGTCAAGTTGAATGATCACAACTTACTCTACTCCAACAGTGTCGGAGCCAGAATAGACTCTGTATAGCCAAGTCTACCCCAAGGCCTTGGCACCTTCATCAGAGCTGTCACATGGCTCCTTTGCCAGTGTCAGAGACTTTGGCATTATGAGTCTGAATCCTTTGCTCCAATTCCCTCCTTAAAGCTTTCCATGCTCTCTGATTCAGGGATGCCTTCTTCGGTGCTAGCTATTTCTCCCTCAGGAGAAATAGACCCGATCACGAAAGTGACATCACCATAGATCCAGCATAATTTGATATGGCCTTCCAAGTTATGGGGAGAATAATTTCATCACCTTTGAGAATGGAAACACGCATTTCTTTGGGATCAGCTCCATGCATGAATCCTCCTGAGGAATCCGAACATACCTCACCTAATGGTCTAAGAAAGAGGAAAAGGAAGTGTAAAAGGAGACACAGAAATTTCCTATCTGGGTCTATCACATCTGACTCTGACTTGGTTGAAAGAGAGGGATTTCCCCTAGTCCCATCCTGAAGATGCCATTGTTGGTGAGATCCTAGAATTTACTCTGCAGATGGGGATCTTTTTTGGCCCCAGAAATGGTAGCTACCATGTCCACCAAGTCCCCCCTGGGGTGCAGGGCATTAAAAGTGGAGAATGATCCAAACGTTATTAGCTCTGGAAAAGGCCTTCCCTCACATCAATATCCTCGAGATGTGGACAATTTTCCTAGAGTTTCTGGAACGTCAAGACTGCCTCTTTGTGGGGTTGACCTCTCTAAGCAAATAACATGATGGTGGTTTTGGTACATCAGCAAACAAGGACAAACCAGGTAGTTTCCCCTATGCTGGGAAGCAGTGAGGGTTTGGCAATGGATGATTGTCTTCAGTTATTTTCTAGTGGGAACCCACATTCTGGGGCTACTCAGCTGCCTTACAGACAGACTAAGCAGGACAATCCCTAATGCCTCACGAGTGGTCTCAGTTCAGTGGTAGTGCAACAGTTTTGGCACAGGTTATATTGATTTAGGATTGGTATTTAAGCACCAGATTAGCACTCTATTTATTGCTGTCCTAAATATCTTAAATGTGTCTTAAATTGTCTTAAACTAAACTAGTTTAAGACATGTTCCACCTGATTTAATTATTCATAGTGTAGAGAATCAGAAGAAGCCAAAACTATTGCATTTGATTTAGTTTAGCAATTTGTAACCTACTGTAATTATTTTTGGAGCATTTAAACTTAAGCTACATCATTTATAAAATGCTGCTTGTTTAGCCAGGTGCTTGGGGACCTTCTTGAAAACTCTGCCATTTTGTGACTGAACACTATTGGCTGTCCAAGAGTTTTCTTCTTTTTGGGTGGTTCTTTTGTTTTGACTTGTTTAATTGCTATTTTTTATTGTCCCTTTGGCTGGACTGCTCAAAAGCTGCTCCTCTGTGCACCGGCTTAAGACATTTTCTGCCTGATTTGATGATTTTTCTACATTCTTTCTGCACCAGGAAAGTAAAATGTTACTGCACTTTTTCCCCCTTCTATGTCTCTCTTAAGTCAGTACTTCAGAAAGTGTCATTAGTTCCCTTAATTGACAGCTGGCTTGATTATGATCAGGGCAGCATTAGCTTATGCTTGTTATCTCTTGGTGGCACTCATTTTCTTCTACCTGCAAGCTGTTGTGTTGGCACCACTGGTACTATTCTGGTAGTAGTCCCCCAGCCCTCCTTAACTTCATTGTGCATAACCAACCAAATCTCAATGCACTGGACAATGTGGAAGGCCAGCAAACTTGTTTCGCAGAAAACCCTTTGTGTTGAGAGTTGCAAGTACATATCTAATATGAAGGCTTCTTTCTTTCGGTTTACAATATGCAGTCAGATCACATAGTTAATACCCTCATTGCAACCACTACCACATTCTCAAAGACAATTCATAAAAATTTCATGTTTTAATGCCATAAAGAAGACCTTGTCAAAACCTCCTAAAATATTTAAGAACAAGCTTTGGCAGAAGTCCCTCGGCTCTCACCTACTTCATACATAGCTACATAAACAAGTCACCAACAGACATTTGCTCCCATTAAAGTTTTCATAAATTAACTTCTGACAGAGAATGTTTTAATGATTGGTAACTCAGTTGTGAGGGATACAGATTCTGCACTCACAGGATTACTATTTTTTCTTTTGGGTGCCAGGGCAACAGCCATAAAAAGGGTCCTCAAGACATAGTGTGACTGAGACATGCTAGTGGTCTAGCTCGGACTGAATGATGGGTGCAATGAGGGTCGTTTAACAACAGATATAGTGGAACTTACTGTGCATGTGAAGGATGCAGGTAAGACTCCTGTCCTGAGGGAGTCCATCCTTCACCAAGGATAATGTCTAGGTATAAATGAAAGGTAAGTGGGTTTAACAATTGGCTTAAATGTAATTTCCAGGGTTCCAGTATGTATTAGCCTGTGACAAGATAATTGATAGTCCTAATCCTTTTGCAAGGGCTGGTAGTATTTCTTGTTCCAGAGATTCCACATATTGGCAAAAGCCCTTGCTGCCTTCAGAGATATGAATAAAGGAGAATTAAGAGTTCTTTGGATCAAGTGGAGATGCCTTTGGAAATTAGCTGGGCCGGATAAAATGGATTTCAAGTTATTGTAGAGACATGAAGGTCAAATGAAAAGGACTTGTCAACAGGCAAACACAGAATGTATATAACACTAATAGGAGGTATGCATTTCTTATAATAGTAAGTGAAGCTGTTTACCAAAATGAACTTTGCTACCATTTTTATATTTAATTTGAGATCATTGTCATTGCATCAGTTTTTAAGATGGTCTAAGCCATGTTGGAGCAGTTGAGTCAGTTGGAGATTGAAGAATACCTAATTTACAGTCAACTGCAGACTTAACCATAGGCAAGAAGTGCTGGCCTGAATGCCTGAGAAATATATGCCAAATAGGAGAGAGCCCAAAACAAAGTCCTTTGGTACACCAGTGGTAACTTTTTGCTTTCAAAAGTGGCACCTGCAATTCTAACTGCATGGATTCTGTCAGACAACCAGTTAGCTGTCCTTCACAACAGTGTAAGTATTTATATTCAGATTTACAAGTCTCAATAATGCCTGCATGGGGAATGCCTTGGCCATGTCTAGGTATGATATACGCACTGCATAACCACTATTCAGTGCCTCAATTTCTGGCAAACAAGTTCACCCAACACCTAAACATTCTGTCTATTAATTCACTTTATTATTTGCCAGTAATCCAGCCTTTTTTCTTGTCTCACTGTCTGATAACATTTTGTGACTTCAGTGCGTCAGGTCATTTTAGTTCAAAACTGACAATGGCTTGATGTTCTTTGTGTTTCAGTGTTGCAGTCATTACATTTGGGTAATCTGCTGGCAGGTTGCCCTCAGTCGGCCTGAATAGCAAAATCTTTGGTCCTGCGTCGGTTGCTGTCTCGTCTTCCATGATGTCAGGTCGTCAGGGGTATAAAACATGCAGCCGACGCCATTTTATTCAGTCTTTCTTGCCGCGCGGTGCCCGAAGCAGAAGCAGTTCGCAAGTGCCGGTCGGCCAACTCTTGAAATTTTCGCATTTGAGTTTCAGAACTGAAGTCTTCAAACTAAAGCCAAGTACCCCGTTGGGGAAACTTTTTCTTGCTCCTTACCGATATCAGTAAAAATTAATAATTGCATTACTTGTGGGAAGCAAATACCTCATAAGGATTTTCATTTGTACTGTATTCTTTGCCTAGGCCCAGATCATAACATGCCTTGATGTAGGTTTTGTGCTAGATTTAACCAACGCACTATTAAGCGTCTGTATAGTTTTGCTTCTAAATATTTTGGATCAAGGTTTAATTATCCTGAAATGTCGGTTAGCAATCCAACTGCCGGAGTTCACAAAAAACGCAAAGAAAAAGAAAGAGACAGACCGTCGAGGTCCAAAACCGACGACAAAGATTCTCCTAAGTCAGTCGCTGGTTCTCAGTGAGGCACTTTCGCAGCCCCTGATACCCGCTACTTTTGAGTCGCAGGCCTCTACCGAGACCCATTCGGAGTCCGGTATGCCGCGAGATTCTCAAGAGTATTGAACCTGCGGATGTCTCTCCCTTGGATGGGTCCAGAGCCGCTGAGCAGGCACCAGCTTCTTAGGGTGTTTTCAGGCCTCAACATTTTTATATTAAATCGACACCAGCCTCAAAAACAGATGATCAAAATGGCTGAGGATTTAATTACCTTGATCAGGGGGTTCCCAACACCCACCCCCTGCTAAGAGGCCTAGGCAAGGCACTGATTATGAATCTTCAGATCAGGTTTCCATTTCTTCTGATCAGGAATTTTCTATTCCACCCTATGAGGATTCTGATGCAGAGGAATCCATCCCATCTGCATCTCCTCCTGAGGATTACTCGTTTGGAGAGACTTTGCATACCTTAAGGGAACATTTTCACTGGGGGAGTCAGGACTTCTCTGAATCAAAAAAGAGGCTTAGGGATTTTCTTCTTCCACAGCATAGGCCTCTGGCAATACCTCCTGTATTAGACATTGTTGATGTGTTTTTGGAATCAAGCATGGCTCTCGATTCCCTACCTCTGGCTTCTAGTAAGCCAGACAGATGTTACAGGGTTCCTGACTCCCACAAATTTCTATTCAAAAATCCTGCTGCTGATCCTGAGACTATTTCACAGAGTCCCAAGGGTGTAAAGGCCTCTACAGGCACAAATCTTACTCCCTCTGATAGAGATTCCAGGGTGCTGGATAGATGGGGAAAGAAGGTTTATACATCTGCTACCTTGGCTATCAAGGCCTTAAACTGCCAGTTTCATGTGCTTAAATATCAACAGCATATTATGGGCTTACTGAAACAAAATGATGTTGATTTCTGATTGTGTGGAAAATCAGGTTGGAAAGCATACTTTGCAATGTGGTTTTGATTCCTTGGAGGCCTCTTGCAGGGCCACGGTTACTGGATCTGTGATTAGAAGGCATGCCTGGCTCAAGGAGCAAAATCTGCCTGATCATGTTAAAGCTAAATTGTTGGATGCCCCCTTGCAACATAATACTCTGGTAATAAGGCAGAAGAGGTTTTGAAGAAAATGGAAGACCAAGCTAAATCTATGCAAACTGTAAAAGATTACTTGAAAGTGCAGCCACCCAGGCTCAGTAGGCACTGGCCCACTAAAAATTGGTCCTTTCCAGTGCCCAAAAGAGCCTCTCAAGACAAATTCAGGCACTAAAAAGGTTCCAGAAACCAATCACAGGGTTCTTACAGGTGAAAACAATGGGGTGCCTCCACCTCCAAAGCTGGAGGAAACAAAGCACAATCCTACAGTAAGCAGTCTCAATGACTTTCCTCTACAATCACCAAGCACTTATCTTTTGGCAGCCCCCTGGGGGGAAAACTAGCACTTCGTGCTCAAAATTGGCAGTTAATAACCCAGGACAAGTGAGTATTAAACATAGTATCCCAGGGGTACAGATTTAATTTCCATGCTTTGCCAATTCTAAACAGATGGCCAGATCTGCCACAAAATCAGTGGGCAGAGGCTCAAAAGCAAGTTATGTCCCTCATGGATATGGGGGCCGTTCAACCAATACCAGAAAAGGAAAAAGGACAAGGTTTTTATTCAAGACTTTTCCTGGTACTCTGAAAAGACAATTCTTGGCATCCAGTACTGGACTTATCGATTTTGAACACGTTCCTGGACATTCCAAAATTCAAAATTCTGACTTTGCAACAGCTACTGCCTATGCTGGGCAGGAACGCTTGGTTAGTGACTCTAGACTTAAAAGAGGCATACCTGCATATCCCAATAAGGGAATCGTGCAGAAGATACCTCCGCTTCAAAGCAGGTGTTTTGCATTACCAATTCTCTGCACTGTCCTTTGGCTTATCTACTGCGCCCTGGGTCTTTACAAAGTGTTGGCACCAGTAATTGCATTCTGCAGACAAAGAAGCATACACATTTATCCTTATCTGGACAACTGTCTCATTCAAGCAGAGGACAATGACACTCTTCTTCAACATCTGGCCTTTGTAAAAAGGCTTCTAACATGCCTAGTGTACACAATAAATGAAAAGAAATCCCAACTGGTACCCTCTCAAATAATTACATTCCTGGGTGCAAGCTTAAATACAACTGCCTAGATGGCTTACCTTACGCCAGACAAAGGCAACTGACTACATACTTCAAACAAATGGCAACAAAAACCCAGTTATCTGCAAGACAAATTCTGCAGGCTTTGGGGTTCATGGCATCCTGCATTCTACTAATTCCATATGCGAGACTGCATATGAGGAAACTTCAGTGGTACCTAAAAAGTTTATGGAGTCAACATTGTCACAGTCTGGAAACAATGATTCCTCTCATTCCGTGCCTACAACAGGAGTTTCTTTGGTGGGCAGAGACATGTCACCAAAACAAGGGACTATCATTTACTCTACCCCCTTCCACCCAAACCCTAACTACAGACGCATCAGAGTATGCTTGGGGGGCCCACCTGGCGGGGAGATGCATTCAGGGCAAATGGAGCCCAAAACAAATGCATCCGCATATCAACCAGAAAGAGATACTAGCTGTTCAGAATGCTCTGACAGCCTTCAAGGACTTACTTCATCCAGGACAACACCACGGTTATGTGGTACATAAACAAGCAGGGGGGGTATGCATTTCTACCCCCTTTGCAGACTAGCCATGGCATTGTGGAATGCAGCTTTGACTTACCAAATGCATCTTCAAGCTCAATTCCTGCCAGGAAAACAAAATACTCTGGCAGACGACCTAAGCAGAAATCTTATGGACCCGCACGAATGGAAACTGGATCCACAAATCTTCAGCATGTTAACACAGAAATGGGGGAGCCCAGACATAGATCTATTTGCCTCTCCCCAAAATTATCAGTTGGACAAATTCTGCACAAGAACTCATCACAAAAAGGCATGGAAAGTGGATGCCCTATCCTTCAGTTGGAAAAACCTATCAGTCTATGCCTTTCTCCCTCTTCTCTGCAAGGTCTTACTAAAAGTCAGACAGGAAAAACCAAAAATGATCCTAGTTGCTCCGTACTGACCTCGCCAGCACTGGTACCCACTTCTAAGGAATATGTCTTAACTTCCTCCTTGGTACTTGCCTCAAATACCTCATCTACTGTCTCAGCAGAACAATCAAATTCTCCGCAGTCAGCTCCAAACTCTGAATCTTGCAGCATGAGTAATCATTTAATTATTCAAACACCTCTCCGTAAATCTGTGATCTATGTCATTTTGGAAGCCAGAAGGCCTAGTATTAGAAAATCTTATGCTGATAAATGGAAGAGATTCTGTGCTTGGAACCAAGCACAAGGAACAGACATAGCAAAGCCCAATATTCCTCAGATTTTACAATAGTTGACTGAGATGCTTGACAAGGGCCTATCTTTTTCTTCAATAAAATCCATGCCTCTGCCATCTAGGCTCATTACAACACTGAGTCCTCCCCTCTTTTCTCATCCTTGGCTTAAACAGTATCTGAGAGGGGCAAAAAATGTAAGGCCTCCAAGAAAATCACCAACTCCTGCATGGGACCTCAACTTTGTGCTAGAAAATCTCACCCTGCCTCCTTTTGATTCCAGTTTGAATCCTCTAATGGCCATCTTTTTCATATTCATTACCATTTCAACACAACTGCGGTGGTGGTACTGCGGTAGTGTTGTCACCTCACAGTAAGACGTCCTGTTCGATTCTCAGCTAGAGCGTCTTCTGTGTGGAGACCTGCGTGAATGGGCATACCTTTGTTGAAGGTTGTGCGTCAGGGCCAGCAACTCGGCACGTAAAAATCTGCTCCCAATCATTAACGGACCGGAGTTCCGCTGTGGCGACCCCTAACCGGGAAAAGCTGAAAGACGCAACATTGCCATTTCAACACAAGTTTTCATTTTACAAGATTATTTTGTTTTGTTTAATTTTATATGTAATACTTTCTCTGTTCATTTGTTGTGCAAAACATTTACAGATTGTTGTCTCATCTCTAGTTCTCTTAACAACCTACCTTTTATTTCATTATTTCTTATACCATAAATTATTCTGTTTTACTAATGAATTATGCAGCTCACCAAATTTATAGTCCTTGGCTCTGTTTTGCAGCATATTAGCATAATTTATAGTTCCTGTAAACCATTCTGCTGTTGTAAAGAATAAATGGCAAATTATTTCTGTCACACAATAATTCTTGAATGCCTCTCTAAGTGTTGCGGTTTTATTCTCTTCTAGAAAAGTAGGAGTTAAACTCTCTATGCTTTAATCTACTACAACATGCAGAAGTGCTGTACACTACTTTTTGAGTGTTTTAATTAATCCATTTACATTGAGGAGCAGACTGAACTGGATCCAAAGTTTCCAGTCTTTGGTCAAATTTCCATGTAGCAATATAATTGAGAGGTTGTAATTTACCTATATTTTCACATGAGCTGTAATTCTAAACATGGAAACTCTTCAAAGCAAGTACAGTTCTTCAGTTTTAGCATATATTTCTTTTATTTCTGACATCATTTATGCTGAGGTTCATAATCAGTAGCTCTATGGAGCAACCTGCACTGCACCAAATAGGCTAAATTGTCCTCTCTTGCCATGTAAGGATTCATAGTCATGCATGGTCCCAGTAGAGCACAGTCTCATTAAGAGGAAACTTGCATGATTATGAATCACTTAACTGAAGCAGTTCTGCACTTTTCCATTGCCCAGCCAACTATCCTAGACAGCATCATCGGTCCCAGCGGATCACATACAGGCACACCTTCCCACAACATATACGTGTACTTATATATGTATCTGCAAAAACGCAGAATGCATGTATATATAGACACATGCACACCTGTATAAACACAGACATACATGCACATATGTATAGGTACATGTATATACACATGTATGGATGCTAACACACACGGTGTAGAAATGCTATTACTGCAACCTACTGTCTTTGCTACCGTACATGTAATCCAAGACCTTCGTCTTGCCCTGACCTCCTTTTTCACCTTTTGCCAAATCCATGTATCATTCTCCCTTGGTCACAGCCTATTTTGTGACTGGACTACATCATTCCTTTTGGTGTAGTGGTCCTCGGCTTTCTC
Organism: Protopterus annectens; assembly: GCF_019279795.1. Lineage (NCBI taxonomy): Eukaryota > Metazoa > Chordata > Ceratodontiformes > Protopteridae > Protopterus > Protopterus annectens. Next base: position 92,479,227 of record NC_056729.1, on the reverse strand, counting down.
CACACCCCCATGGGCATATGCAGTGTATGCCTGGTGGTGTAGTGATTCTGGACCCCCTCTCAGACATAGGCAATGTATCTCTGGTGGTGTACTGGCTCTCAACTCTTCCTCCCCCATCCTCTTCAGTACTGTTCCCTATCCTACCCTAAATGTGTCTAAGACACACACACACACACACACACAAAACCACACATAAGCACATGCACGCAGTACTACCTGCACCCTCTTCATGTGCAATTTCCTCATTTGTAGCAGTCACATTCGGTACCTGTCCACTACTACTCACATAATCTCTCAATGCATGCATGATGCACAGAAACCCACTCACATATCCACCCATACACATATACATCTCTTACCTGCTGCTTCACCCCACCTTACTTGGCTTAACTCCACTGAAATGTGAGAGTCACACCAAAAAATACCAATGTACGTTTACACATTTTCTCTGCTACTTTGTTGCAAGACTTGCACAGTATTAACTTCTCTGCCATGCATACCATCAAAGTGTCTTAGAGCAGCACACCAAACGGTTTAAAGAACCTCATTAGCATAGGCCTCACCCAATGACTAATTACATTTGTTGTTTGTCTTTTCGGCTTTTCCCGGTTAGGGGTCACCACAGCGGAACTCCAGTCCGTTAATGATTGGCAGTAGATTTTTATGGTGCCGAGTTGGCAGCTCGACGCCCAACCTTCAATGAAGGCATGCCCATTCACGCATGTCTTTCGAATGCCACTCGACCGCGGGGAGGACATGCAGACTCCACACAGAATGCATCTCCAAAAATCTTGCTGCTCAGTAATGTTGTGCTTCATTACTGAGCAGTAATCTGCCTATGAATCAGAAGGCTTGCATGATGCACAAGCCACTTTGCCTTCCCTTTTGTGGTATGCAAGTTGACTTTGAATCCTAGCCATAGTATTTAATTAACTAATAAATAGAAAGTTGTCATGGTGTGGTGTAGCTTCAATGTGGTGTGTGTGTATATATATATATATATATATATATATATATATATATATATATATTCCAACTCATAGTTCTCCAGAAAGACACTGTACCACTTGACGTAGAAATCATCAAATTTATCTCAGCATTAAAGCTATATATCCCATATCTAACATAGCACCAAATAAGCCTACCTGAATACCATTGCAGTACATTGTAAATCTGCAGAATCATTTCAGGCTAAGATCAATAGTTAATGCAGAATGATTCAGAATAAAAATCCAGTTTGGAAGGAATATTGGAAAACTGCTGATTTACTAGGCATGTATTGTACCACCTTATCTGAATACTTGGTGACAAATGTCTGATTCAGAGAGAAAACCTGGAAATGATCTGGTGTCATGTAAAGTATAGATTATTGTAAAATGATGGCTCAAAGAGCATAACTCATTACACTCTGAATTTGCAACTAGAAACTTGGTGATCTATATGTAAATTGAGTTTATTGTATGGTTGCACAGTTGTCACTTCTAAGATATGCAGTAAAGAAGTATTACACTATTTGTATGTTACACTTGGGATCTGTGAAGATAATTGTTTGTTTGGTGGTGGACCACTTATTTGAAGGCTATGTTGATCATGATCAAACCATTAAACACAAGTTTACAGTGACATAGTTTTCAGAGTAATTTCTATAGCAACAGTCTCCCATATCCACTCACCCCCATGCCGAGGCTTCCAAACCTTCATCCTCTTTACTAATATAATCAACTCCAAAGTCTCTTCCCATAAGGAAAGGGCTGCAGTGATGTAGAAATAATGACTATTTAATAGTGCAGCCTTAAGTAGCCAGCCTTCAAAGAAGTGGTCTGTAATAACACCTCTATCACCTTTGAAAATAAAATCTCTTGCTCAGTGCTTTGTATTGTAGCCAAGTATGGGCAAGGAAGTTGAAGATTTAGTAAGTACTTGCATCACATATGAAGTGGTCCAAAATGCTGCATCAGAATCACCACAGTACCCGTAGTGAATACCAACACCAAGATAACATTCATACAGACATTGCAGGACAGTCCTTAGGCTCTGCATCTTCTTGTTGGAGCATAGTCTAAGTGGCTAGGCGTCATATGTATGGAGACTCTCACACCTCTGAGAGGGCTATAAAAAAATGGCTTCCCTAAACAGATTTGTACTTAGAATGATTCACTGTTCGTGTAATAATTTAAAACTTTCACAAAGTAAAATTGACATTTAACAAATCAAGTCCTTCTCATCATCCTTATGTAAATGGAGTAGCTAAAAAGTTTGTACAAAGAGTAAAGAAGGCAAATGGATAACATGAATATATGCTTCATTATGGAGACCTGGTTCAAGACAAGTGAGAGCTTCCCATCAATGCAGGATTTGAATGCCTACTACATGTTCAGGCCCAGTATAACAGAGGAAGGCAGTAAAGGTGGTGCTGTCTCCATATTTGTAAAAAGACACCACCTCCATACTAGTGGGATAAGATAAAAATTGGAGCGCCTCCACATACAACTTGCCATTAACAAGATCCCTTAACCCATCATGGCTAATTGTAGAACTCTCATCTTATGCCCTCCTCAGCCCATAACTCCTACCCAACTAGTGAGGTGTCAATAAGCATTAAACCAAACATTATTCACCTAGGAAACTTCAAGTAATCCTCCTTTATCTGGTAGGCACATATATCTCTAACATGTATCCTTAAGGATTTGTGGACTTCATCAGTACAAACTCCCTGGACTAGTTAATCTGCACCCCAGCCAGGGACAATAAAATCTTGAATCTGGTCCTCACCTATATGAGACAGCTATGCTTCCTCACTAGTCAAATCAGATCACAAATCAGTTGTATGCACCTAAAGGCTGAAGCTAGAAGCATCCTTCATTACGTTGATATTCAGAAATGATGCCAAAGCTAATATTCTGAAACTGAATGACGACAGGGTTCATTTCAACATGTGCTTCCAACTCAATGATCCCATGCGTATGCTGAAGCCTTTACTGCCAAGTGAAAAGGTATGTAGAAAAATCTGTCAGCTGTGAAATAAATGTAATTTCATCTTCAAAAATGATCCCCTAAGTTGGTAACTAAATATAAACAGGGCCAAGATTGCATGTAAAAATAAATCTAAAAATCTGACTCACAAGATACAAAAGAAAAAAGGGGAAAAAACTGTTGCTAATCTTAACAGGGACTCTGGACCCTGATCAAATCAACCAAAACCAGATACGAGAAAAAAATTGCCACACAGCTCTCAAATTTGGAATAAAGTAAAAAAAAAAAAATAAAGGAAAGCCCCCAAATTAGGGATACAATTTTAAATGTTGGCACCATTATCTCAAACTCAGGATGATTTACAGTTTTTGGAGATATGGAACAACATTTTGAGAAAACTTTAATGGAGTCCTTACAAACTAGGGACAGTTGAGAGGTCTACACAGTGACACAGGCAAACGGCAACCATAGAGCCTTCTTTACCTATGTTAGAAACCTAAGAAACAGAGCCCGGCACTGTGCAGAGCAGTAATAAATCATATACTTGGACCCAGGGACATAGCCAGTCTACTAGAGGATAAATTTAGCTCTAACTTCACCATCTCTCTTCCTTCCTACATTCTTGGATCTTGTACTCATTTATACCACTTTCAAATCTCCCATGAACAAGTCTTCAAGGCACACTTGAAGGCCAGGAACTCTACTTCTGTTTGGCCAGATAAAATACAGTACTGCTTACTGGCCAGCCTGAAACAAGTTCTGTTATACCCATTCAGTGTCAGCCTCCAACCAGGCTTTGTGCAGGACGAATGGAGGACAGCAACTGTTATCTCCCTGCTTAAAGGTGGAGCATCAATTGACCTGGGAAATTACAGACCATATATCTGATAAGCCTTCTCCATAAGGCTATGGCAAGGATCATTACAGAATAAATATTTAAGGACATGGGTAACCTTCAAACTTTCGACCCAAGCTAATTCAGATTTGTTGAGGGCATATCCTACCTACTTGTCCTAGTTGACTTTAAGAAGGTTACTGAGGTAATGTGTGAGGACAAATCAGCACATACTTCATATCTAGACCTCACACTCGGTTATCAGTTAAACTGTTCCAGCTAAATGGTAATCCTTGTGTAACTCACTGGATAGTAAACTGGCTCACAAATAGAACCCAGGAAATTAAGGTGGAATGTTCTACCTCTTCCAAAAGATCTGTCACTAGCTTTGTACCCTAGGGTTCAGTCCTTTGGCCATTTCTGTTTGACATTTACTTCTCAAAAGTCAAAGGTACTGTTAAGGGTTTATGGCTGACCAAGTGTGCAGAAGATTGTGAACTTGGTCTAATCATTAGCTCCCCAGAAGACACCAAGATCCACCAAGGGGGCCTTTCCCAAACCAATAGCTGGTGTCAAAACCATGGATTAAAACTGAATGCCCAGAAATGTATAATATCAATCGGCAATCAAGAAGTCTTTTGTAGCTATCATATTGATGACATGCCTCTGAAAATTGATCCAGTAGTTGGGGACCTGGGAACTTATGCAGGCAATGAATTGTCTTCTGTCACGACATATCTACTGTTGTAAAAAGTGATTTTTTTTATTGCACATCTTATTTCTAGGGATATGATGTTCAGGTCCAGGGTTGTGGTCGTATCACTGTATTCTGCACTCATCAGGCCAATCATTAAGTATAATTTCCCCTTTCAGTATGTACCTGTCCAAACAGCTGACACAACTCTAATGCCCACAGTACTTTCTTACCGAGAAAATCAAGGGTCTAAATTATAAAAAAAATTAAAAAAAATATGAAAAACATCTCAAAGCCTTGTTCCTCTTCGGTTTGTCATAAAGACTAGTGAGGGGTGATAACTACCGCACGTACACATCCTCAACAGAAACTATGCTGTCAGACATACTGCACTTTTGCAACTCCATGAACACCTGTTCTAGATATCTACATTTCTTTTGCAATGTAAATAGAACATGTTGGAGGGGTAGATATGTATCACAGAGAATATGTGGAGAGGAAGAAAATTTCGAAAAGTGATAAAGCACTTCTCTTATAGTATTCAAATGTAATCTGGACAAATGGATGGATACTGCAAATTCACCCCTGGTTTTACCGCTCTTGTCCCTTTTGGTAGTGGCAACATGTAAATGTTCTGCTCATCTCCGAGTTATTCATACTTAAATTTCAAGGACGAAAACTTCATGGGAATGCATGGCTAGGCTTCTAAGAACCTCGCAGATCAATAGCCAAATAGATACCCAAGAACAAATAAAGCCATAAGTGCTAATTAGAAGGCTTTTTAGTATAACCCAGAATATTTCCTTTTAACATATCAAAATGCAACATTTACAACTAGTGACACTATTCTGGTTTATGTTGTTTCCAAAGTGGAACTTTATGTCCAGATGTTAGGACTCGTGTACAAATCAAGCAACTTTGGAATATGAATGAGAGACAAAAAAAAAAAAAAAAAACAGAAGATTTGCATATGACTAAACAAATGACAAGTGGCAACCAAGAAAATAATATGGCACAACCAGAGTTTACCGTAAACTGAGTTGATGTCAGAGAGTGCATGGAGAAGACATACAGGCCAAATTTGCTGTGTTCACTTACGAAAACATTTGCTAGGTTGTTTGGACAGGTACATACTGAAAGGGGCATTATACTCAAGGTGAACGAGCTTTGATGACTTGCCATATGACCAGATGTCTATCCAAAGAGGCCTACTCACTTAAGGATAAATGAATAGAACCATATCCAATGAAGGATGGCAATACCAAAAGGATGGCTTACCAAAGCTATACCTTTAAAAATAATGGCTGTCCAATGGCATATCACAAGAAGGATGGATAACCGAAGCTAAAACATATGTATAATGCATCACCAAAGACATGGCTCCAGAAGGAAGGAATAATAAACGCCTGTTTCAGCTATGAAGGATGACTGTTTCTGTTATCCAAAATAGCCAGTGGACTCAGGCATGACACTGACTAATGACCAGTTTAATTCAACAGGTGCAGAGGATTTATACATTGAAGTTCTAGGTTGTCAGATGGAGAGCAGCAGTGTGCAGACAGTCACTTAGTGCACTAATGCCAGCCATCTCCCCATACAACATGGGATAAGACATCCAGTGATGCTGCATTGAAGTCCACTTTATTGACCAACAAAATATGGATTGAGCGCTTTCATAAGATTATATCACAACTTCATCAGAATCCATGTAACAACTGAAAAAAAAAATTTCAGTTTAAATAATTAACCACTCACCTGACCTAATTAACCCCTGAAACCTTGATTAAAAGTTATTCATTTAGATATAACACTTTAACCATCAACAGTAAAAAGTATGTAAACTGCATGTAATTAGTCACCTAAAATTTATACGTACTTTAAGATATGAAAATAAGAATAAAAAAAAAACCAATAATGAAAATTAATAATGTTAAAACTACTTTTAAACATAAGACTTTATAAAAAATAAATTGCAGTATCTGTAGGTTTACCGGCACTTTATTAACAAAACAGTGACTTCAGTTAGCGCTTTCATCTCCCTTCACTCTCTGAGACTTCTTCAGACTAAAATTCATTGTTCATTACAAACTTTAAACACCCATTTTTGGGAATATATCACCCAACAGCATCCAATATAAACTAAGAAGACTAGTCACATGATAAAATAGGCTAAATATAAGAAAGATAAAACATCTAAAACAATCGGTGTTTTAACCCTTTTCTTTTTAAATATGTAAATTCCTCTCTGTAATTGAGACCAGGAAAAAACATGCATTTAATTTAACTTGCCAGCAGTACTCAAGCCATCCTAGCTCTTCCTCTGTATTAATATTATTAGTGTTGCTCAGTGTTTCTAATACTAAAGACTTTTGCCTTTTCCTGGTTAGGGGTCGCCACAGCGGAACTCCGGAGTTCCACTGTGGTGACTCCTAACCGGGAAATGCCGAAAGTCATGATTGGCAGTGGATTTTTACAGTGCCGAGTTGCCAACCCAACTCACAACCTTCAACAAAGGTACGCCCATTCACGCTCGCACCCACCTGCATGTCTTTAACATCACTTGATCATGGGGAGGACATGCAGACTCCACACAGAAGCCGCTCCAGCCAGGAATCGAACAGGAGAACCTCTTGCTGTGAGGTGACAATGCTAACCGCTACACCACCGCGGCTTATACTTGTTTGTCCTTCTGCTTTTTCCCGGTAAGGGGTCGCCACAGTGGAACTCCAGTCCACTAATGATTGGCAGTAGATTTTTATGAAACGCTGAGGTGCCAGCTCGACACCCAACCTTCAACGAAGGCACTCCCATTTATGCACAAATGTCTTTCGAACACTACCCAACCGTGGGGAGGACATGCAGACTCCACACACAAGGCACTCCCAAGCCAAGCATCGAACAGGTGAACCTCTTGCTGTGAGATAACAATGCTACCACCATACCACCACGGCTTATTAACTTTTCATTTACTTTCTTTGTAATGTTTACACGCAGCATTCTTTTCATCTCCATTGGCAATAGCATACTTATGCTCATAAATTCTTCTGTTGAGCTCCCTGGTAGTTCTTTCCATATAAAAAGCATGGCAGTCATGTACATTATTAAATAAACTATATTTTTACTCTTACACGAAAAGCTTCCTGGTATTCTAACTACATAATTATCTACTTCAATTTCATTTGAGTCAGTATACAAATAATTGCACATGTTACAGTTTAAACACTTATTCATTCCTTTTCTGCCATTGACTTGTGTTTTTCTGTTCAATTTACTCTGGAAAAAATCTTTATAATTTTTGTCTCTCTTTTGCCCAAACCTTGGCCCTGTATATCTTTTAATAATTTCATTATTAGCTTTGAAAATACCCCAGTTTCTGCTGATGATGCTTTTTATAGCTTTATAATCAACACTATTTTGCACTGCTATTGCTGCCTTATGCATATATTCTGTTCTTTTTCTTCTATCACATTTTCATCTATTTCTTTTTCTAACAACTTGCTCATATCCTTATTTGGATACCCTCTACATTCCATTCTTTTGCAGAAATTTTCAGCTTCTTGTAAGAAAACATTATAATTTTTAGTAAGATTGCTTATCCTTTTTAACTGACCCTTGACAATGTTAGATTTCGTTTTCTTTGAATGGAGACTAGAATAATGTAAATACATGTTATTCTGAAAAATCTTTCTTATAAATCTTAGATATCAATCTGTTGTCTTCTTTATAAATGGTAATGTCTAGATAATTAATTCTGTGCATGTCATAATTATGAGTAAATTTGAGATATGAACATAGATTATTGATATATTTCAAAAAATCATTCAAGATATCAGTAGACCCTCTCCAAGTAAAAAAAAAATAAATCAATAAATCAAACCATCTTTAGTATATATTTATTATATTCACAATTGATGTTAGCTGTCTCCCAGCCTTGCATTAATACAGTGGCATAACTGGGAGCTAAAGCTGCTCCCATAGCCACACCGTTAGTTTGAACATACAATTGTTCATATAATTCCAAATAATTATAACAACACCAGATCAATCCTCTTCATAAGCAATCCTACAATATCAGAAGAGAACATTTTAGATCTTAAAAGCTCAGTTCTGACCATTTCCATACCATCTATGTTAGGAATCATAGTATAAAGAAAATTAATATCCAATGTGACTAACACATCAGTTTCATTTGCAACTAATGTCTCTAATTTGCTCAAAAAATCAAAGCTGTCTCTAATATATGTAATGTTTTTGGGTACCACTTTTTGTAAAACATTGTCCACAAAAACAGAACCTTCAGTCTTGCTTTTAGCACTCGCAACAAAAGGCCTTAACAGAGGGTCTTCTAAGTTCTTATGGGTCTTTGGTATACCAAAGATCCTACTTACTTTTGGGTTAGTACTAGTTAGATTCTTGTTTTTTCATCGATTCTGCCAGTGCAGAACCATTCTTCTATACAGGAATCTATAAGAGCATATCCCTTTTTCACATCTGAAAATTACACTTTTTTTTTATAAAATTTTTTGTCAGTTAACATCTCTCTCGTTTTATTCTCATATTCTACCCTGTCTAGTACTACCAAAGATCCCCCTTTGTCAGTCTTGAATATCAGTACTACTTCATTTTTATATAATTTATCAAAACACTCTCTCATTTCTAGCCAAATTATAATACTTATATCCAGCTCTGTTGTCCAATGTTTCAACTATTTGTGCTTCACATACATTTAGAAACATTTCTAACTCCTTACATAATGGCGGGTTAAAGCAACTGGGCTTATAAAATTCACTTTTTACTTCATTGCGTTTATTAAATATTATATCAAAGTTAAGATGTCTAACATAATCTCAGTTCATTTACAGCAACTAATTTGTCTGCTCTCTGAGCCGGAACAAAATTTCAGCCTTTGCTTAGTACAAAACATTCCTCTTTGGATAGTTCATAATTAGAGAGGTTAACAATTTTAAAGTTTACAGTACCTATGTCATCCTTGGTTGATTTTTTTCCAATGTCTCTTGTTTTGATTCGCTTGTACATATCCGTTTTTTGATTGCTTATTTTTGAACCTTCCATTTCTGCCACTTGCTGTAACATGAGCCCATGTTCTATCTTGGTTGTTGACCCCCTGATGTACTTCAACCACTTGCTGGCATTCGTTTTTCTGCTGGGTAACTATTTCTTTAGTGTGAGCTGAGTTGGTGCAGGCGTTCGACCCCTTCATTTTCGGTCTTACTACTTGTTCTGCATTTTTTGTAGCTGAAACATGTAGTTTCTCACTCGCTTTTACTGTCTCATTAGAGCTTGTAGTACCCTGATTTCCAGGCTTACTATTTAGTCTCTCCAACCTTCTTAGTGAATTTCCTCACTTCTTAGAGTGGCATCTTCCGTCATCACGCTAGCTCTATTCGCACTATGCAGTTTCAACCCATATGCTGAAGCCACGCCCCCTGCATAGTTCTGGTCTGTCAAGAATTTTTTAACTTTCCTTTTGCTTAAAGTATCATTGAGTTTACTTACGTTATCTTGGATTAAGTACATTTTGCTGACAAAACTGTCACTGGAAATTACGTCCGAGTCTGGCATAGTTCTTTTTCACATTTTCAGTAATAGACTCAAATTTGACATTATTAAACTCACGTAACACTTCCATATATTGCAGGCCAGCTCTTTGGTTTATTTCAAGCCATTTACCTACCAAATTCTTTGGTAGATCATTGCCAGCAGGCAGTTTGATTACTTCTAAGTCCCTAACTAGTGTGTTAAGACTAAAGTCTTATGTTTAAAAGTAATGTTTTAACATTATTAATTTTCATTATTGGTTTTCTTTTTTATTCTTATTTTCATATCTTAAAGTGTGCATAAATTTTAGATGACTAATGTGCAATTTACGTATTTTTTATTGTTGATAGTTAGATACAGTTTTGTATCTAAATGAATAACTTTTAACCAAGGTTTTAGGGGTTAATTAGGTCAGGTGATTAATTGGTTAATTATTTAAGTATTTAAGCTGAAATTTTTTTTCAGTTGTTGAAGCTGCGGTGGTGCAGCGGTAGCGTTGTTGTCTCACAGCAAGAGGTTCTCCCATTCAGTTCTCGGCTGGAGCGCCTTCTGTGTGGAGTCTGCATGTCCCCCCCGCGGTCAGGTAGTGTTTGAAAGACATGCATAGAATGGGCATGCCTTCGCTGAAGGTTGGGTGTCAAGCTGGCACCCGTAAAAAATCTACTGCCAATCATTAGCGGATCGGAGTTCCGCTGTGGCGACCCCTAACTGGGAAAACCAAAAGAAGAACAACATGGATTCTGATGAAGTTGTGATATAATCTTATGAAAGCGCTCAATCCATGTTTTGTTAGTCAATAAAGTGGACTTCAGTGGAACTTCTCTGCTTTTACTTCTTGTTACATAGGGTTTGTCTTATTTTCATTGGTTACTAGTCTGTTGTGATCAAGTTTGTCATGTCCTCTGGAGAAAAAGTGTGTGGAGGGTCTACATCATATGTACCTACTTTACAAGAGCTACACTCTAGTATTGGGCAGTTAACCAAACTTGTACAACTGCTTTTAGAATGCAATGGTGCAACCGGCACACTGGGCCAACAGTCTAATGAATATTTAAACACTCCAGTTTGTTTGAGAGAGGTTTTGAGCACCAATTCTTTAGTTGGTGTTGGAAGAGATGTGGATATGGACAGCTGGTTACACTCCACTAGCCGTTTAATGCAAGGAACGAACAGTACAGTACCGATAAAGACTCTATTGCTCAGCTTGAAAATGTTTTATTATGGTGCAGAAAGCTGCAAGTTGAGAATGCGTTCTTAAACGAATGCATAAACACTGAAAGAATACCTAAGGGTCTCCGTCTTTGGAAGTGCCCTAATGGTATGGTTGCTGGCTCCCCTTTGCATTTGGAACTAGTAGAGTTCTTTAACAAACAAGGGGTGGAACTCCTGCACATTTTACGCAAACATAATCAGATCACTATAGATTCACTAGTTAAGGAGGCAGACCATTTTGATTCTATTATTAAAAAAGACTTGCTATTTAATGTGCAAACGGAAAAACACAACAAGATTTTTCAGAAGATCGATTCAGTTATATCTGATGTGCAGAGACGGAAATGTCATAAACTGGAGTGTGACAGACTAGAGTACTTGGAGGGGAGAGCCTATTCCAAGCCAGCAGCATTGAACATTAGATCCAATGGAGAACCGAGGGAGTCGGGGGTAGGAGCCAATCAGCTGGAAGGTGTTAGCAGTGACAAGTAGGAGGTGGAAGCTGCCCCTTTACAGCAGCCTCAACCAAGAAGGTCCGAAAGGATAAACAATCGTTTAAACGGCCCAAAGAGGAATTTTCAAGGGGGCCCACAGCAATAGAACTACTACTCCCGTCCTTGGGAACAGGCAAAAGAATTACCGCTGGAAGATGACGTTTAGTTAGAAGAGGCCCCTGAATTCTTAGGTACTGTAATGGGATTGATTCCTAGCATTTTTATTAACGATAGTGGTGACTTTAAAATTTATAATTACTCTGTGAATTTCCAGATGACCTTGGTTCATTACTTAGTAAAGGATTGACTTTTGTGCCAACAGCTTTTTCTAGTATTGAGACTTTAATGATTGATTTAAAACTTTTTTTAAGAAAGCTTAACTTTAAAATATTGTTTAAGGGTGTTGAAAATTCCTATAGTTGTAATGTGTTATGCAAAAGCAGTATTTTTAATCCCAAACTACCTTTGCCTTTGTTAATGTTTGAGAAGATTTGTGAGTGGAATTTTAGGACCCTGATACAACAACAACATAGGGATGCGAATGTTTATAACTTGTTGGAAGGTGAAAGAAAGCTGCTTAAAGAACTTATTGCTAACAAAGAGATATGAGTCATGAAACCTGACAAGGGAGGGGGTTGGTGATTATGTCTAAGATGGATTACTTTGACAGGATGTTTAAACGTGTTTGATGAGGATTTTTACAAACAAATATCTTTAAACTTTATTAACATTTCTTATAATAGAATTAGAATGTTTTTGAAGGATATATTTGATCAAGGGGAAATTTCCTTTGAACTTTATGAATATTTGCAAGTAAAATTTCCCCGTGTACCTACCCTGTTTGGCATCCCGAAAATACACAAGTGTTTGAGTGACCCTCCAATGCGGCCAGTTGTTAGTGGTAGTACATCTATTACACACCCTATGGCCATATTTATTGACCAGAAGGTCAAATCCCTTGTTCAGGCAGAAACTCACATTATTAGGGACTCGTGGGATTTTCTATATAAATTGAGGAATGTATGCTACAGTCAAGAATTAGCTTTTGTCACAATTGACGTAGTCAATTTGTTTAATGTTATTCCTCAGGATGAAGGGCTGGAGATGTTCCATGAATTTTGAACAGATTCAAAGGCCTTTAGTAATAATGAAATTAATGTTATGCACACATTATTAGAGATGGTTCTGAAAAACAATGTTGTGTTTATTGACAGTTTTTCCACCAGAAAAAGGGTGTAGCGATGGGGGCAAGTTGTGCTCCTGTATTTGCAAATATAGTACTCCTGCAATGGGAGAAACATTTTCTATTCAACAGAAGTGACATACCTGGCTGGCATTTCTATGCCAGGTATTTGGATGATATTTTTATAGCATAGGACTTAAATGAGATTGAAACTAGAAATGTTGTAGATTTTTTACATTCAACCACTTCTTTTTTAAAGTTTGCATACACTTACAGTAAGAAAGAAGTTAGTTATTTGGATATATTGGTTAAAGACGAGATAAATAAGGTTATAAAAAGCAATATATATAGGAAAAGTACCTACTCTAACAGTCTTCTACACTATGACAGTTGTCACCCAGCTCACCAGAAAAAAGGTATTATAAAGGGACAATTTATAAGACTGGCTTGTATGATTACAGATGAAATCTTTGAACATGGATGTGTCAAGTTAACTAATATGTTTTTGGCAAGAAATTACCCTGGGGATGTTATTGACAAAATTCAGGGAGAAATTTCAGGTAAATGGCACATGGGATAATTAAACCTATTATGTATGAAACAGAGTTCAACAAATCTAAACAAACATAACAATAGTGACATCCTTTCTTGTTCCTTTATTACTACCTGTACTCAAGATTATCCTGTAGTTAAACAGATTATTATTAATTGGTCTTTCTTTCAGGGTTTTGAATGGATGAAAGAAACATTGGGAGAGCGACCTAGGTTTGTTACTAGGCGGGCTAGGTGCTTAAAAAGTATGTTAGACGTAGACAACAAAACTACTGACTTATTTAGTCAGAAAAAATGTAGTACTTTTAAAAGTGGAAGTTGTAGTCAGTGTGCTTGGTTACTTGAAAACAATGAGGTTAAAGTTAACAATGTTAACATCAAAAGCTTTTTTCACTTCAGTTGTAAGTCAGTGGGCATCATATACTTGGACTTGTGTCAAAAATGCCTAAGTTTTTATGTTGGTAAAACTGTTCATCAATTTAGAGAGAGGATATATAAACATTTAAATGACATAAAAAAAAAAAAAAAAAAAACAGTAATTATCTTTATTGTCATTTGATGAATTTCCCTGATCATGTTTTTTTATTTGTTGATTTAGACACAGTTTACAAGCAATGCTGGGGGAGACCTTATTGAATACAAAGAGTTGCTTTGGCAACTAAGGTTGAATGCCAATGTTTCCCCTGGCCTGAATGAGTCAATTTCAATACCTAGTGCGTAGGACTAAAGTCGTCTTATGTTTAAAAGTAATTTTTAAGATTATTAATTTTCATTATTGGTTTTCTGTTTTATTCTTATTTTCCTATCTTAAAGTGTGTGTAAATTTTAGATGACTGTGCAATTTATGTATTTTTTTTATTGTTGATAAAGTTTTGTATCTAAATAACTTTTAACCAAGGTTTTAGGGGTTAATTAGGTCAGGTGTCTAATTGGTTAATTATTTAAGCTGAAATTTGTTTTCAGTAGTTAGGATTCTGATGAAGTTGTGATATAATCTTATGAAAGTGCTCAATCCATATTTTGTTGGTCAGTAAAGTGGACTTCAGTAGAACTTCTCTACTTTTACTTCTTATTACAGAGAGTTTGCTTATTTCCATTGGTTACTAGTCTGTTGTGACCCAGTGATGCTGTACAGAGTATCTGAGGATACCCCTTCAGAGGCTGTAGAGTTTTGAGTGTATAGAATTGTGAACTATAAATAAAAATGATGATGGTGTTTACAAAAGATATATGAGTATATGTGATCAGTGTGATTTTTTTTTTACAGCGGAAAAGTTCACATCACCAAAAAAGTGAAAATAATATGCCCTATAGCACATGAGCTGATATATCCAAAGCAAACTTTGAGTCCAAATTACCACATCTACTAGAGACAGTCATAAGGCCTTCTTCACATATGTCCACAGTCTCAAAGAAGCAACCAGATCTGCTCAGAAATGGTGGTCAAGGATACCACATACACAAATGCCGTAGATATAGCCAACCTGCTGGCTGACAGACTCAGTGAAAACGTCACCCCTCTGGCCCCCCATCAGTAAGTCAGGACATTCCAAGTACCTGACTCCTCTCTCATTATCTCTAGGGGACAGGTCATCATTTCCCTTTCAAAGGCAAAAACTGCAGCCTTCATGGGAACCAATAACATCCCAGGCTGCATCCTACATGATCTCAGGCAGGAACTTGCAGCACCATTAAGTGCTCTATTCAACCAAAGCCTGAGTACCGGATTCATCCCAACTGAGTGGATTACAACCACATTCTTTCCTTTGCCCAAAGGTGGAGCATCCACCAATCTGGACAATTATCGACCCATCAGCCTAACTAACCTGATCTTCAAGGAATAGATTATCATGGACCTCATTAAGAAGGACATTGGCAACCTCCAAACATTCAATTTGTCAAGGAGAGGTCATGTCTGTTAAATTTGGTTGACTTCTTTGAGACAGTCACCAGAGCCATGGATGAGGAGAAGATGGTGCACACCATCTCCTTTGACCTGGCCAAAGCCTTCAGCACTATTCCCAAATCAGCTCTCTCAACTAGGCATCAATCTGTATGTTACCAGATGGGTAGCAAACTGGCTTACTGATAAAACCCACCTAGTCAAAATAGGGGAAGCAACCTGAAGCAGTAGACCTGTAACGAGCAGCATACCCCAGGGATTGATCTTGGTGCCTCTGTTATTTGGGATATACTTTTCTGAGGTGCAGGCCAAAACCAGTTGCTATGACTGACCATGTTTGCAGATGACTGCAAGCTGGGCACTGTCATCAATTCCCCCCAGTGATGTGGATAGCCTCCAAGAGGGTCTCACCCAGACAAATGACTGGTGCCAGAAACATGCCCTCAAGCTGAATACCAAAAAATGCATCATCATCTCATTTGGGGAGAGTGATGTCTCCAGAAATTATCACATTAATAACAACGTCCTAAGCATGCAATCAGTCATTATGAATTTGGGCATCCAGGTTAATAGCAGCCTGACTTTTGACCACCATGTTGCTTCCATTGCACTGAAAGCTTTCTACATGGCCCACTTCATAAGTAAGGGTATCTCATCCAGGGACAAGGAGGTCATAACATACCTGTATTCTTCCCTTATAAGGCCCATTATTGACTACAACGCTACTTTCAGCATGTACCTCACAAAAGCACATGCAGCAGCTGGAGAGACCACAGAGGTTTCTCAAAAGGAGAATCCTGGGCCTCAAACATCTACCCTACACAGATAGGCTAAAA
The DNA here is from genome assembly GCF_019279795.1 of Protopterus annectens. Lineage (NCBI taxonomy): Eukaryota > Metazoa > Chordata > Ceratodontiformes > Protopteridae > Protopterus > Protopterus annectens. The sequence continues at coordinate 92,462,986 of NC_056729.1, read as the reverse complement.
GCCCTGTCCCTCTATTCAGTTTCATACAGACTTCTCAGAAGTGACCTCTATCTGGCATACAAAGCAATCTCAGGCTCCACCTTAATGAGACTGCTGCATATCCTCAGGTCAAGGTCCACTCAAGTAACCTGCACAAGCAACCTCATCCTAGTCTGTGACATCAATAGGACTTGGTAGGACAGAGTTGTGTCCCAGATACTCCCCCCATCTATGGAATAGACTCCTTCCACGTCAAACAGAGTACTTCATTATCCTTTTTTAAGCACAACCTGGATAACTGGATGGGAAACAGAAAATACACCCCTGGGATTCCACCTGTGTCCCTGCTGGACAGGGGCATTGGGTGCTGACTTGCACAAACATAGGCTAAACTCTTGGCTAGGCTTATAAGGGCCTCAGGGCCAATAGCCTAGTAACGTCCTATGATCCTATTAACCTGGCTCCATGGCACAGAGAAATGGAGCCGTTACTCTGTCGCAGGAGACTGGAGTTCATTTACAACTTTGCCTCTATAGAAAACAGGTTGAGAGGGGGAGGACTGACTGGGCATAACTCGCTGTTCTCTCCTGGGAGTGGGGGTGGGGAGGTTGTACACACTTGGGGAACACATGGAGTAGTGCAATGTCCTTCATGGAGACTGAGGAAACCACCACTTGTGCTTCCCAGGGAGGCCCAGGGCTGTTTGGAGGGAATGATTCTTGCAGATGTGAAGGGATGACCTCCTCGGACAGCCCACTGCCCATTCCTCCACTCCACTGACTGCATGCAGGGGTTAGGACCAAGAAGAAAAAAGCTGAACCATCCTTGATAGCTACCTAAATTTTGGCTCATCTCTCACCCAAGTGATGGGAACAAATGGATCCATTGGATGAGAAGGGGCTTATGATCTGTAGACAACAGGACAAAAACAGTTGTTGTTAGAAAAAAATTCCACCACCAAACATTGATTCTATTTGTATTGTTTAGTTATTAGTTTGATTATCAGGAAAGCCTAATTTGACTGATATCTTGTCAGTCTCCATCCCAACATTATAAAAGTCCACAAGGCTCTCTCTCTCTGAGGTAGAAAATACTTGCTCATTAGGTCCCAACAGTGTGCTGGGGTGCTTCACTGCCAGTACAAAGCATTGTCTTACTGACCTACCCTACAATTTGTTACACCTCACCATCTCATCTGGCTTTGCTCCTGAACCATGGTGGATTGTGGTGATTATTTTCCTACACAAGGAAGGTCACACCACTTATCTTGGTGGCTTTAGACCCATAAGCCTCATGAGAGGCAAACATAAGACAATGGAGTGCATTATTATGGACCTCGTAAACATGGACATTGGCTGCCTAAAATCCTTCGTTCCAAATCAGTTTTGATTCCTGAAAGGTAGATCTTGTCTGCTAAACCTGGTTAACTTCTTTGAAAAAGTTATTGTTACCTTGGATGAGGTCAAGTCAGTACATACAGCTTATTTCAATCTAACCAAAACTTTTAACACCATTTGTCACCCAGATGTCATAGATAAACTTATCAAACTAAATGTAACCTTTACGTTACTTGATAGATAGCAAACTGTCTCACAGAATGCAACAAATTAAGATTAGAGGCACAATTTTCTTAGAGGCTCATTACCGGTGGTGTCCCCAGAGTTCAGTACTGGGGCCACTCTTAGTAATTACTATGTTTTCTGTCAAAGCTAATATCTTGGGCCTTTGACTATGTTTGTCAATGACTATAAACTTGGTGCTATCATCAACTACCGGGAGACTCGCTAATTCTACAACAAGGAATAACATGTACTATCAAATGGTGTCATGACTATGGTCTCAAGCGAAATATTAAAAAGTGTAGTATTGTAACTTTTGGCAAACAGGAACACCCTTATTTTTACCATATTAATGGTTCCTCCAACATACCTCTCAGCTGTCCAGATTTTTGACTCATATTTTTGGTCTTTTTGTTATAAAATTGATGGTTTTATGGAAAATAATCGAGGGTTGAAGTCACTAAATAATGACAGACATTTGAGTTTCAGACTTCAAATCCTACAGAAAATATACGCCAGTACAAAACCCATTATTCTATTAACTTTCTAAGTTTGTAAGATCAATATGTAAAATCTGTTCTTATTTTTGGAGCCTTTGTCTCCCCATTATTTTTGTCTTTGTCCAGATTTCTTGTGCCAAGAGATTATAAGGTTTGCACCGCCAAAACTGTCTGAGACCAGGGGACATTTGTTGACAATGAGCTCTCCTTTGACCACCATGTACCCTCACTTGTTAGGAAATTATTCTGTTTAGCCCAGCTGATTAATAAAGGTATTTCCTTCAGGTGCAAGGATGTTATCACACCTCTCTTCTCCTCCATTATTAGGCCCATAATTTAATAAAGTGCTCCCTTTGGCATGTACCTGTCCAGGCATGTGATACAACATGAAAAACCCAATTTCCTCACAAAACAAATCAAGGACCTGCATTCCATTGCCAATGCAAAATGCATTAGAGCTCTCTCTCTCTCTCTTATCTGTCTCATAAAGTCTCCTTAGTTGTAACCACTGCAAGGACCTACAAGGACTCAAATGACCCTGTTTTGAATTACCTCCTTTATATTCGCAAAATCAACAACGCAATGAACACCAGTACTAAAGATATTAACCTTCACCATACCCAAACTGAACATTCAGGCATGGCAGATGCCTCAAAAAAAAAATTCCACTCCTGTAAAACAGACTTCAACTTCATGTTAAACAAAATAGTTTCCTTACCCTCTACAGACACAACCTGGATGAATAACCACAAATACCCCAGATCTTGCCCCACAAACTCTCATGGAAAGAGTTAGCAGTTAATGGTAACTGCATTGAATAGTCTGCAAATGATCTACATAATCAATTGTATTCTTCTTCTTTTGGCTTTTTCCGGTAATGGGTCGCCACAGAGGATCACCTGTCTGCTCACAATTGGCAGTGGAGTTTTTACAGTGTCGAGTTGCCAGCCCGACGCCCAACTTTCCGCAGAAGGCACACACATGCACACACACACACCTAGGGCCAATTTAGAGTATCCAGTCCACCTACAGCATGTTTTTGGGATGTGGGAGGAAACCCGCATGACCACAGGGAGGACATGCAGAACACCGCACAGAAGGCACCCCAGCTGAGGTTCTAACCAGAGAATCTCTTGCTGTGAGGCGGCAACGCTAACCGCTGCACCACTGTGGCCGCCCATCTACATAATCAATTGTCTACTAACACCCTATGTAGACTGGAAGTCCAGGGAGTAAAGCTTCAAGTCATATTAGAAAATATAAGTAATAAATATGCATATAGATCTGTCTTAAACATATATTAAATCATGCAGAAAGTTGACTAAAACATGGAAACTATAAAAAGAAAAATCTTTTGAAATTATAACCCAGGTGAACAGCTGGATAAACTCTAGTATTTATCATGAATGACATTTGCATAATACATCTTTTACAGTGTAATTTTCAGTATAGTTGACAAACTATTCAGAAGAAAAAGTACAGTGGAAAGAAATGAAAGTTGGTTAAGTTAGCTAAAGGGTCGATATGACTGGACTGGAGGGTATAAAGGATAATAAAGGTTAAATGAAGAGGGGAAAAAACAGTGAGCTAGGCAGAGTAGAGAAAGAAATTTAGAGAATGAAACTCTTGCTTTGTCCAGCAACTGATTGTTTTGCAAAATTCAGATTTCCTCAAATGTTGCATGATCTCAGAGGTTATCTTCAGTAATGATTTGCAGTGATAAAGCCTTCTGCATGCTGTGTGTGGTAAAGTGCTTGTTCCCTGATTTATCCAGGACTGGTAATTATTGTTTTTATTATTATTATTATTAATCATCATCATCATTTGTCAAAAGGCATCATTGAAACAGTCCATCACTGTACTACCACTGAACAAAAGGTATTATAAATGGCTGGACAGAGGAAGAAGTTAGAAGAAGTCTTGATCCTTCACCTGCAGATACGCATTGCTGGCCCATAACTCACTAAATTGATTGCTGTCAAAAAATCTTATCCTTCCTAACTCAGTAAGTTATCACTGTATTATCTTCACCTATTGGTTATTGAAATAAGTAATATACCACTAGCTACTACTAGCTATCACAGCCTCCACTTTTAATAAGAAAAAAAATGTTACATTCCTTATATCATCAATTGAGCCTCTGTTTAATGTCACCAAACCGGTGAAAGCCCTTGAATTCTTTAATATGTCTTTGTTACATATTCAGATCTTTGCCTACCCAGTCAAGACTCTACCTTATTGTAAGAATTGCTGATCATGGCTCACCCATAGATCAAAAATTGTGATATGCTGTGGAGACAGGCCCTGACTTTATCGAATGCTAATATTAACCCAACCCTTCCTAATGAGTACCTCTCACTTACTATGTCAGAATAGCTGTAATATCCACTATGGTTACTTAATGTAGGTCCCAACTGTACGTATTTTCAGTAATTGAAAAAAAATTGCTAGTCAGAAAACAAAGTATTTGGTTACAAAACACTCCTAATACTAACCTATCTTTTAGAGGTGCTATAACATTTTCTAACACCCAAAGTGGGATATTTCTAATGGAAGTGTGAGATACACCATACCCACAACCAGTTCAAAAGACTGGACTACATTTCTGCAAAATTAATTAAAAGGCACCATTCATAATCCCCAAATCCACTTTCATTCCATCTAAGGTTTCTCAACACACCCAGCACCACTGACAGGTCTGCATGTCTTCACAAAACCCAAGCTTATTTAGATAAACCATTAGATTGCTTCCTTAAACTTCTGAGTGGAATAGGCATTATCCTACCCTTGTCCAAAAAAATCTCATCCAACTCTACCTGAATACGCTACCATCTCATAATCCCGTATGTCACCAATAGCCAAAATATGTTAGCTTTGTATTCACAAATGCCTTCATACACACAACATAATTCCCATAATGGCTTCCATCATACCTCTCAACTGTCCAGATTTTCACAGAATGTCTTGATTTTCCCTCAAATTTTGGGTGAGTTTATAAAATTTGTGATTTTCTGGATTTTTGTGGCAAATCAGTATAAGAGTAGAATTCATTTAAATAATGAAAGCATTTGAGTTTCAGACTTCATATCCTTCAGAAAATGCATGGTAACCCAAGACCTTTTATTCTAACAACTTTCTAAGTTTCTAAGAGCAGTATTTATAATTTGTCCATATTCTTGTGGCTTTGTCGCCCCATTATTTTTGTCTATGTCCAAATTTTTTGTGCTGACAGGTTGAGAGCTATGGCTTCCATACAAACATTAATAAGAACACTGATCTCATCTGCTTAGTTGTGGATAACAGCCTCAACACAAATATAATAACTGTAGAGCCTATAATACAGTGGATCACTAGCTCCTACTTTTATAACTTTCTAAAATATGCATTTGTGAATCTGTGGCTTGGCTTAAAAACTATATGACTAAATGTTCTATAACCATTCACTTTAGTTCTGTTCAGTCATCAACTTCCTTAAAATTAAGTGTTTCATTTTGTTTTCTCTCTTGTGTAGCTGTTCTCTTTAAAGAACTAATTCATTCAAACTCTGAGGTGTATTACTCACTTTATTCCAGATATCCTTAAACTCTTAATTGATTTATTTTTTATTTATTTATTTATTTTTATTTAACATTTGTTGACCGGGAAAGTCCAACTAGGACAGAGCCTATTTTCAATGGAGGCCCAGGGAGAAACACTCCAGATGCATGTCTTTGGATTGTGGGTGGAAACCCACATGAATGCAGAGAGAACATGCAAACTCCGCACAGAAGGCACCCCAGACGAGAAGTGAACCGGAAAATCTCTTACTGTAAGGCGACGGCATTAACCACTGCACCACTGTGCTGCCCAGGTGACTTTTCACTACTATATAGTTCTGTTAATATTAATGACATCAACTCTTCACTACAGAGCAACTTTCTGAATATCTTTTTTGGTTCAACATTATTTGTCTGCCCTACTAAAACAAAAGCATGAGTTTTGCTGCTGCTCAGAAGCTGACATTTGCATTTATTTTACATATTGCAGAAGACACTGTGGAATTTTTGTCTCCCAATCTGACTGATATATGGGTTCAGCGGGACTTAGAAAACAAATTAAATAAATATGTCTAGCATGGATAAAAACAGACACGCACCAAAACTGCCATAACATAAGAATGAGATTCTGTGTGGTACTAACACAGCCTCCACTTTTAATTAAAAAAAATGTTATATTCCTTATATCATCAGTTGATCATCTTTGTTTAATGTCACCAAACCGGTGAAAGCCCTTTAATTCTGTAATAGAACAAGAATGAAGAACAATACATTTCTCAGAAGTGCTAGGAAGGCTTTCTGAAAGTATAAGATTCAAAGAAAGAACAGTATGTGAATGTATATGAAACCAGGAAATGTAGACAGAATCATAATTTTTCACTCATTGTATAACTCTCATCCCATACCTTGAAACTCCTTTCCCTGCACAACTACCATCTTTTAGACTAAAATGTTCATACCCTTGCATGCTACTGCATTATATCTAGCATGAACCCCTTTAGCCATGTTATAGCTAGACTGATGAACCACATTCTGTGCATCTTGTGTTTGATTAACAGATTTGTGTCTATACATTCGGTGATTAACCAAATTATATTTATTTGTAATCACCTTTATTAAATTGCCATTTAAGTCACAGGCACATACACACCAATAGAAAAGGAAACACACCATATTAACTCGAATTATGCATTATATATGTTTTCTTTTTAAACAATTATTTGCTCCAACATAATGTAAATCACTCAGTTATTGCCTTCCTTTAAACCTCACTCCTCCTCCTGAAACTATATTGTATTTATTATGTATAGTGTAGCTGTTCTCTTTAAAGAACTAATTCATTCAAACTCTGAGGTGTATTACTCACTTTATTCCAGATAACTTCCTAGGTTGCTTCATGAAAAAAGTCCATGAACCAGAGAGGTTTACCTTGTCAGTGACATACACTAAATAGATAAGAAAGCCCCACATGAAGGAAAGGCAGACAAATTAGTTAACAAGACAGATGAGAATGAACAGGTTCTGGGAGATGGTGATGTTGGGTCTGTTACACAAAGATGGATCCAGACAGAAGTAGAGCAGCAGACCTGTTACTCTCACATGCCTATCCATGGAGTCATAGAGAAACCCCTTTGGGTGCCTATATGTAGTTCCTGAATGCTAATTGTCTTCCACATGGGCGGTTACATAACTGCGTATAACAGAGGTCTTAACTATGCTTCTAGAGTAGTCACTGCTGAACTAGCCAGAGAAAATATCATGTATATGCTATATATGAATTTCAGCAAGAATTCTGCCAGTGTCTCAGAGGAGACTAATTAGGAAAGAAATTAAGTGCTAGGAGAATGGGAGGGCCTCTTGGAATGTTGTCTACTGAAAAATGGCTGACCGACAGGAAGCAGAGTTTGGTTTCTGGGGGAAGGAGGATCTGAATGGAGAAGAACTGATAACTGGTGAGGTGCCATACCATCCAGTGCTTAGCACTAGTATTGTTTACTATAGTAGTTCTGGATGGGTTTTCTGTTAGACACCATGCTTCAGTTGGTTAGCTAAACCAGTCTGTTTGCTGATAACGCCAACATTACTGCATGGACATTGGAGATGGAGTGTGTATAACCTCCAACAAGACTTGGCATAGCTTGCAGTGTAGGCAGATAGATGGACACTGGTTGTTACTACCAACATTGTTCGAACTTGCACATCAGTGAAGAGAATCCAGGGATAATGTACATATTTGAGGAAGGCCTATGGAGGAAAAAGAATGAAAGAAGTCAGTGATTGGGGTTGGACTTAATCCTAGGTTGATTCGCACATTGCAGATGTAAAAAGAGAGGGGGCTGGCATATTGAGAAAGGGGGGTATCCATTTGTGATGCTGGTGACCTGGTGTGGAATAGTGACCAAGGTGTTAGAAGGCTGGCTAAGATGAAGGAAGACTGGCTGTCCAGAGGTCTACTGCTCTCTCTTAGGGGAATGAGAGGGAATGCAGCATGATGTTTAAATGCCTTGATGAAGCAATAGAGCCCAAGAATGCAGTACCTCTCAAAAGAAAATATTCCAGAACAAGAAAATACAGCATAAAGGTAGAATGACATGACAGCTGAACAAAGTAAGGAAACATGTTAGAAAGTAGGTGATGAATGCATGAAATAGTTTTCATGGGAAAATTGTAAAGTTTATATTTATTTAACATTTGTTAACCGGGAAAGTCCGACTTGGAACAAAGCCAATTTTCAGCGGAGGCCCAGGGACAAATGCTCCAAATGCAAGTCTTTCTAATGTGCAAGGAAATCGGAGCACCTGGAGGAAACCCACATGAATGCAGGGATGTAGACTCCACACAGAAGCCACCCCATCCAAGAATCGAACCAGGGAACCTCTTGCTGTGAGGTGACAACACTACTGCTGCACCTCTGTGTCATCCATAATATATAGTGAAAGAAAATGTATAAGAGACTGTCATGGGTCAAGTTCTTGTGTGGCTAATAAGTATTAGGCAGTGGTTTTAGTAAGACTGTCAGATTGATTAATAGCTAAGGAAATGGAAATATGAGATTGGCAAGCGGTCTTTATCTGTCAAAAAAGCCTATGTTTCATTATTTCTGTGAATGATATAGCTTTGACTGAGAGTATTGAATAGGACAATCCTACTTTCTGTGATCAGCTATGAGAAATGGGTGTTCTTTCCCAGCTTGCCACCTAATACACAAACCCCTCTTTGAAGAAATAAGTTTACGATGAGAGTAGAATTAATAGATGTAGACACACACACTCACTCTGACACATTCTTTCTTATTTATGCATTTATGTTTGTGTTAAATCCAGAGGCTAAAAACCTTGTGCATCAATTCTAGGTCAAATGGTTCTACCTGCAGTGTCCGCACTGCTAATGAAATCTCTTCACTTGTTTCCATGGTTACCAGCTGCAAACCTGTTCTACATTTAACCCAGGAGTAGAAGTTCACTGTTTATACAGCTAGGTAATATCATCTAAAATTGAATGTTTTGGGAATCCTCATTTCTTTGAAGCTATCAGAAATTACTGTTTTCCTCTGTTACACATATTGTTCCTAAAATAAACACACACACACAAATGTGTACATGCCACGTATCATGCATATCTAGATATATTTTTTGAAAAATCTTATGTCACTTTCTGTGATAATTAGCTGAAAATGGAATTTAGCTTGCTTAGCTTTTCTCAAAAAGTACAGCTCCAGGTATATGTGTGGGTGTATATATATATATATATATATATATATATATATATATGTATATATATATATGTGTGTGTGTGTGTGTATGTGTATATATATATATATATATATATATATATATATATATATATATGGATTCACTTTAGAACATTGAAAACCCATAACATTGAAAATCAAAACACTTTACTAAAAAAAAAAAAAAAAAAATTTGCACTTTATTTTGCTTTTGCCTCTTCTTAAAAGTACTCAATTGTATTTATTCTGCTGCATTCAGTACTGCTTGGTAGTAGCCTGATTAAATTGTAACTGTTATCTAAGCCTTTCAGTTTAAGCCCTTGGGCTTCAGACCTGTTTTACATTAAGAAGGTTTGTGGTCTGCACTGTTGTGGCAGGACAGGTAGCTTACATCCTTCTAAATTGGGAATTGGTGATTGAAGGCTCAGTGTCTGTTATTCTAAAAGTGTATTAGTTCTGGTTTAAGCACTTGGGCTTCAGGCCAGTTATTTTACATTAAGAAGGTTTGTGGTCTGCACTCTTGTGGGAGGAGAGGTTAGATTCTACCCTTCCGAGCTGGGAATTTCTGGTTAAAGGATTATTGTGGCTGCTTATTTGATCTGTTCCTTTTTGAAATTGGTGCATCTTGTTTGCTGTAGCATAGACTAGATTCAGGCATGCTGAATCTAGCTTTGTTTGTATAACTTAAGCACTAATCCAGGCCATCTTTTTGTTGGAGAAGGTTCCCCTGCACCCTAGTGGCAGGAGTGTACAGTTAGAACTTGTCTGATTGAAGACTGCTGGAACAGGGCTCAGTTTTGAGCTTTTTTGCTGGTTAATTGGGTCATTTGTTTAAATCAGTTTGCTCATTTTCTATTGTTATATAAAAAAATTGCACTTTATTCATCTGCTTTTACTGTATTTGTGTTTCTTCTTACTTTATTGCATTTATTCTGCTGCATTTATTACTGCTTGTTAGTAACCGGATTCAATTGTAACTGTTATTCTAAGCCTTTAAGCCTTTGGTTGAAGCACTTGGGCTTCAGGCCAGTTGGTTTACATTAAGAAGGTTTGTGGTCTGCACTGTTGTGGCAGGACAGGTTGCTTACATCCTTCTAAGGTGAGAGTTGCTGATTGAAGGCTTAGTGTCTGTTATTCTAAGAGTGTATTAGTTCCGGTTTAAGCACTTGGCCTTCAGATCAGTTATTTTACATTAAGAATGTGTGGTCTGCACTCTTGTGGGAGGAAAGGGTAGAGTCTGCCCTTCTGACCTGGGAGTTTCTGGTTAAAGGTTTATTGTGCCTGCTTATTTGAACTGTTTCTTTCTGAAACTGGTACGTCTTGTTTGCTGTAGCATAGATTAAATTCAGACCTGCTGAATCTATCTTTGTTTGTATAACTTGAGCACTAATCCAGACCATCTTTTTTTGGAGAAGGTTCCCCTGCACCCTAATGGTGGGAGTGTGCAGTTAGAACTTGTCTTATTGAAGACTGCTGGAACGGGGCTCAGTTTTTAGCTTTTTATTGGTTAATTTGTTCAAATCAGTTTGCTCATTTGCTACTGTTATATATAAAAAAATACACTTTATGCAATGCCACTTAGCTAGGGTTAAACTATTCCTGGCGCCATAAAGTCTGCTCTTCAAATTTTCCCTTAAAACTAGACAGTTTTTTTTAGTTTTAGCACTCAAATCTGTTTCTTTGAGCTTGGCATTTGTTCAGAACACATTGTAAGCACTAAATAAGCTACAAATTACTACAGCACTCAACTTTTCTCACTTGTATAGAGGAAAACAGTTTTTAGTACTTAATAAATAAGCACCTATCCAGGGATGTCTAAGGGTCAGCTCGCAGTGTTTTATCCTGTCTACCTGATGAAGCTGGGCATCTTGGGGTAATGCAGCAATTGCCTCATGTACACAGACAACCCTCTCTTCCTATCACCCAGTACTACAACCTGTGAGAGATGCACTTATATAGCTAAACTGGAAGCAAAGCTCTCTTCACCCAAGACTAGACTAGACAGTCAAGAGGAAAAGGTAAACACTTGCACTACACCCCACTCATCACATAGTCCCTCAAAACCTACACCACCATAACACACACATAGCAACACAAAACACACACCTACATTCGCAGAGGCTCTCAATAAAAATCTGTTCAAGCAACAGAGACCTCCAAAGCAGAAAAGCATGCAACCTCCACCCCCAACACAACCCAAATGACACATAGCCCACAAACTCAGTGTGCCACTCAACCACAGCCCATAAGGCATAACAATGTACCCAACACTCTAGTCGTAGGTGAGTCTATAGTCAGGCACACTGATGTTCCACTCACCAGGCTAAACAAGAAGAAAGTTACTGTCAGCTGCATGTCGGGTGCCAAGATCCACTACATAACGCATGCACTCAAGTCACTCCACAACAAGTACAAATATGACTCCGTCATTGTCCATGTTGGTGTGAATGACCTGAGATGTACCTCCCTGGAATACATGAAAAGAGACATGGAGGAGCTCTCCGATCTTGTAGCCCAGGCAGGTATGACCCTAGCCCTGTGTAGCATCCTGCCATCACCCAGAATGATGCCAGAGTACATGGACAAAATGATTGACTTCAACAATTGGCTAAGCTTCTGGGGTCATTCTAAGGGGATCCAGTATCTGTCTGCCTGGGATTACATGATCGACAGACCACGATGCTTTGCCAGAGATGGCCTGCACCTGTCGACCTTGGGATTCCGGATACTGGCTAAGGCTCTTTCCACCCCTATAGTGCCTTTTTTAGGCAAGGTTCAAATGACAAATTCACCACCGTAACAGGTACAAGCAAGCAAAATCTGAGGGTGATGCTACTCAATGCTAGAAGTCTAAACCTCAAAATGCATTCACTCAAGGCACTCCTTAAAATGGAGAATATCAACATCTGTGCATAGACAGAGACCTGGTTCAAGGCTCCAGAGAGCACCCCTGCATTACAAGGCTATAATTCATACCACACCTTTCGGCCACCTAACCTGGACCAAAACACTAAAGGTGGAGGCGTGTCCATATTCATTAAGGATATCCACACCTCCAGGCTAGTTGCTCAGCATAATGCATCCAAAATTATCCAAGTGCAACTAACTCTGGGCAAGACCGCAATCCAAATTGTAACTTGCTACAGATCTCCCACCATGCACCAGGATTCCCACTCCTCATTTCTTGATACACTGGAAAATATTAGGATACAACCCAACACCCTAATAATGGGCAATTTCAACTACCCTACCATTAACTGAGAAAACTACTCATGTACCAACTCTTTTGCTCAACGTTTTCTGGAATTCATAAATTCCAACGCCTTGGATCAAATTATCCCCACCCCCACCAGGGGCAGCAATATCCTAGACCTGGTCATTACCAAAATGGGCGACTGGTGTTCCACACCAGAGGTCAATTCCTCATTGGTCAGATCCGACCACAAGCTAATCAGCCTAGACATCCACATCCCACCTCCACCCCCCTTTAGGGAAACCACCATAAAAAATTTCTCCAAAGCCAACTTCATGCTTCTTAAGACAGAAGTGGCAAACTTCACAACACCCATGCAGATGGACAATAGAGGTACGACTGCTGAATCCTACACAAATGCACCTTATAAGCACTTAGACGAGTGCATGGATTGTGCTATCCCTAACAGAACCAAGATGCTATCCTCAAAAAAAGGAAGCCAATCTGGTGGTCCTCTGCCATAAACAATATCTACAACAGAAGAAAGAAACTCTTGAAAAAAAAGAGTAAAATCCCATGACTGGAAGAACTCCCTGATCAGCCTCAGTAATAAGCTGAGATCCCTCATAAAATTCTCCAAAGCTAGTTGTAAAAACAAAATCGCCACTGATTCTAAAGACAACTACAAAGCATTCTGTAGCAATGTCTAGAATCTCAGTGGCAACACTCAGATCTGCTCTGAGTTACAGCGCAATGGCACTAAATATACAGAACCAACTGATATTGCCAACATCCTGGAAGATAGGTTCAGTGCTAACTTTACCCCCCCCTCACCTCCTAAAGGGCCCATCTCTATACCAGAAGAATGCAAAGTTCCTGTAATCATGGCTGCACAGGTAAAAACCACACTCTCCAAAGCCAAGAACACAGCATCCATGGGACCTGACAACATCCCAGGCTACGAACTACAAAATGAACTGGCACCCCACCTAAGCACCATGTTCAATCATAGCCTCACCATAGGCTTTGTGCCGACTGAATGGCGCACAGTGATGGTTATCCCACTCCACAAAGGGGAGCCACCACAGACTCTGGGAACTACCTCCCCATTAGCCTAACAAGCCTGGTGCAAGGCCGTGGAATGTATCATAATGGAACTTATAAATAAAGACATTGGTAGTCTCCAACTCTGGACCCCACCCAGTTCGGGTTTGTAAAAGGCAGATCATGTCTCCTAAACCTGATTGACTTCTTTGACGCAGTCACCAAAGCCGTAGATGAGGGTAAGGTGGTTCACACAGCCTATCTAGACCTCGCCAAGGCTTTTGACACCATCCCCCCACTATGGAATTATAGATAAACTCACTAAACTAGGTATAAATCCCTATGTCACAATATGGGTTGCCAACTGGCTCACTGACAGAACCCACACTGTGAAAGTAGCAGACTCCAAAACTGACTTCATACCAGTGACAACTGGAGTACCGCAGGGTTCAGTCCTGGGTCCTCTCCTGTTTGGTATCTACTTTTCTGAAGTACAGGCTAACATAGAAGGTCTTTGGCTAACGAAGTTCGCAGATGACTGCATACTAGGGGCCATAACTGAAACTCCTAACAATGTGGACATCCTACAAAAGGGCCTCACTGAGACAGATTCCTGTGTCAAAGCCATGGCCTCAAGCTCAATGCCAAAAAATGCATTGTCATCCCCTTTGGTAAAAACTCTACCTATGAGCTACCACATAGGTGGTAGTCTACTTAAGACCGAAACTGTGATGAGACCTTGAGACACAGGTGGACATTAGTCTCTCCTCTGATAATCACATTGCCACAGTAGTCAGGAAATCCTTCAATGTGGCACACCTCATCACAAAAGGTTCATCATCCAGGAAAAAAGAGGTCATTGTTCCCCTCTACTCGACACTCATTAGACTCATTATAGAGTACAACGCTCCTTTTGGTATGTACCTCACAAGACATCTACAACAACTGGAAAGGCCACAGAAATACCTCACAAAGAGGATTACTGGCCTCAAACAGATGCCCTATGCAGACCGTCTCAAAAAACTCCAGCTTTACTCTGTCGCATATCGCCTACTAAGAGGCGATCTCTTCCTAACATGTCAAACCCAGAGCTGTTGGACATGCTCCACTTAAAGAAATCCCAATCCCTCCGAGCTACACGCTCTAGGGATGTAAACGTTGTCACCACAATAAACAGAACATGCAGGAGGGATAGATTCCTGTCCCAGAGACTTCTCATACTCTGGAACAAACTACTTATCTATATCAAACAACGCTCCTCATTATTTTGATGATTGGATGGGAAATAGAAATTCACCCCGGGGATCACCTCTGTGGCTCTGCTTGACAGAGACACAGGAAAATGATTTTCTTGGGTGGCGAAAGCCAGTGTACCTTTTTGGCTAGGCTTGTATAGGCCCTAGGGCCGATAGCCTAGTACCTACCTATGAACCTATGAAAATCTTGAAAATTCAAAGCACTGAAAACTCAAAACCTTGAATCCCAGAACATTGAAAAAAACATAGTAAACCAACATGTACTGTATTCCAGCACAACTACATACAGAAACAAATAAAAAACAAACCATATTACACTTCTTCAAATATAAGTGGGGGGGCAAGCCCCCCTGCACCCCCTCCCCACCCCCTGGTACTTAAATATATCAACTCCGAGATCGCAATACAGTGCATTAAGATATGTTATGTCATAGTAGCAAGTAAGAAGGTAGCATGACTGAGGTTACCTATGAAACTCTGGTAAGTATTGGAGAGATGTATAGTAATGTGCAATGTTTTAACAGAGAAGTAGTGTTTCTAAGAGAAGGCTCAGGATCATTTTTTACAATTTAAACAGGCAGTCATGAAGTCGTATGTTTGTCATTTTATTCTGTGTAGTGCGATCTCCGAGTTTATATATTTAAGTAGCAGGGGGTGTGGGATGTGTGAGTGTGTGGGGGGGCAGCCCCTCACATAGGGGTTGGAGGGGGCTTGCCCCCCATCTTATATTTGAAGAAAAGTAATATGTTTTTTTTTTTTTTTGTATGTAGTTGTGCTGGCATATATAAAATGTTGGTTTCCTATGTTTTTTTCAGTTATGGGATTCAATGTTTTGAGTTTTCAGTGTTTGAATTTTCAAGATTTTGGTCTCAGTGCTTTGAATTTCAGTGTTATGGGCTTTCAATGTTCTAAAGTGAATATATATATATATATATATATATATATATATATATATATATATATATATATATATATATATATAATTATAAAGATATGTGCATTAAAATTGGATTTGCTCCCTTCACTCAAAGTCGGTGTCAAACCATGCTTTTTTCTTCTAGCAAGCAATAACATAAGGAGCATTACAACAAAAACCTCTACCTGTGAAACATTGGTTCAGTTAATGAAAGAAGGTGTGATATTCAGTCAGTTATACATGTGCTCAGTACACACTTGTCCAAATTACAGACACAGGTAATCATAGTGCAATTCAGAGTGCATTATGTGTGCAAGCCTTCAAAAGTTGCAATAACATTCATACGTAAATTAACACACAATAACGTGTAAATGAGGAGAGCATGCAAATTATTCACTGATAATATGCCAGTGGAGTACCTTTCCCAATTGCTCATTGCACACACAGGCATTTAAAAATCAAGCACTGCAATTTCCACACATTCTACACTCAGCAAAGATGCTTAGAGTAGGAACTAGCTTTGTGATTTCTCACCTTCAGAGTCTTGTTGCAGTGGTATCACAACCCACTCCAACTTGTGATGCTTGGTGCCAGTGATGTAGGTGTTACTGCAACATATATCACACTATAGTTTTTAAGTGCAAGAAGTTCATGACTGGTTTCATGTGGACAGGGACATCACATAGGCTTTGGACCATGAACTTGAAGGGTTCACAAACTAGAAATAATCAGAATATATGGTATGCCTATCCCTGGGGATACCCACTCAGGCAGCCTGTGGATACCAGTAGCTATCACTGCACTTGCCACAGGGACCTCCAGAGACATACTGTGGACATGTTGGATATCTCACAGTCTTCAGTATTGAGTATACTGCTGCAGTTACTCAGTTATTCTAGACCACATGCATGAGCATATTTGTTTTCCATAGATACCACAGAACAGAGCTACCACCCTGTGTGCTTTTTATAATCCTGCATGCATCCCTGAGCTGTTTGGTGGATAGATTGCACACATATGGCTATTAGGGACCCACCTGTCCTTTAAGAAGAAAGGTACTGTAACAGGGAAGGTTGCTATTCCATCAGCTGCCAGGTAATGCGTGATTCACATGACTGTAACACCAATGTCTCAGTACAGCATCCTGGTAGTGTCCATGATTCACATATTTGGCACTCAGGTTCACTGTACCACCACTTCTTGCTTGTATGGATACCAGATGGACACCTAGCAATTAATTGCTGCATAAGTCACTAAACATTCCCATAGTTAGTTGTATAGCAAAGACAAAGATGCAATACATAACCACCCCGTCTCTATGTGCTCACTCCTCTGGTTTTCAGGTGATGCAGGCTAAGCACCTGAACCTTGGCTTATAACATCAGTGTGGAATCCCCAGGGAGCTATAGAGGAATGGTAGAATACTGCCTGCCACTGATCTGTATTGTTGTTGAACAAGTGTTTGCACTGCTTAAAGTCTGTTTTTGTTGCTTGCGTGAGTCTGGGATGGCTTTTCAGTATGACTCATCTACTGCATGCAGAATGCTTGCTGCATGCTACATACAGCACTAAAATGGTATGGTTCAACAGTACCACCACCACCACTGTCATCAGGACCCAGAACTGGTCATGTAGCTCCCTGTCATGTACTACCTGGAACAGGCAGCAAGGACAGTGATGACAGCCTACTGAAAAAGTCAGCATGACACCCACCCAGACAGGTGTGTGCACAGTACGTGGTAGCAGAGGTGAAGTGGCAGCACATAGTCCACAACTGAGAGATTTGACAATCATTATCTGACTATCTAGAGTTACAGATATTTTGCTTGGTGAGTGCATTGTAAATTGTAGGCTATATTCTTCAGTGTATGGTTGCCTCACATTTTGCATCAGACATTCCACCACACACAAATGCATACTTGGGTAACATCACAGCCTTCATCATTTGCACAGTAATCACTGGGCAGAGACAAACGCTGCTAGGCACACCAGTGTGCGTATATGTGGGGGGCACTGAGCTGTAAGTGGTGGTGTGTAACAGGCATGTTTGATGACATGTACTTTAACCTTACATGCAGAAGCAACATCAACATGCATGTGAAGATGTGCTGTTTTTTTTCTTTTTGTGGTCCTATGCCTGCATATGGAGAGACTGTACTTATCAGTGATTTTGCTCCTCTCTAATCATGTACAAATGTTTTTTTATTTTTGATGTCCATAGATAAGTAGACATATTTTTCACCTTCCGCCCCAAAGGTAAGTAGAGATTTTTCTTTTTTTCTTTTTTTCCTACTCTCCATGGTTCTGCAAAAGGTCTGTCATTTTTAACCTCTACAGGTACTCTGCTTCATTGCTGGTACTACTGCCCGGGGAGGGTCAGAGAATATAAGACATGGGGTGGGGGTGTGCAGTTCACATCTGCACTATGGCTTGCACATACATCCTTAAGGATACGTTTTTGGAGCCATTGCAGAAACAAGAACTGGTTCTGTCAAAAGAGCTTGAAACTGAGTTGCTGTGCTGGTGTGAGCAACATGACATTGCTGAGACCATTGACAATAACTGGCCAGAACAGCATACATGGCTGTCCTTAACTATGAGACCCTTCCACATGATGTGTTAGTCCACTGACACCTAACTCACTCGCCCATGGAGGTTTCCACATCCAGGGATACTGGAGCTGATTGGGCCACCCCTGCTGCTTGTCTAACATAGCCCTCATACATGCAAACTTATCCTTTGCCTCACTCAGCTGTGTCTGCCACGTGGGTCTGGTAAGTGTGGGTAGAGACTGACTTTGTTGCTGTGTGATCAAAGGTGTTTCACAGAAGAATCATCATGGCATTGTCTCTGGCCTCCACCATTTCCACATATTGGTGAATATAGTCATATATACCTTGCAATTCTCTCACCAGCTCTACCTGACTGTTAGTAGCAGTAGCCTGTGCCAGGACACTGTCCCAACACATTTGCTGCTATTCTGACAATGCCTTATGTGTTTTGGTATCTAGTTGTGGTCATGGAGTTCATCAGACACCTCACTGGATTAAGATGTATGATGAGTATTTCAACTTACAACACTGTCCTCTCCTCCTCCAGAAGTTCTGCATGTGGTTCAGAGAGAGAGAGATGGAGCTTTATGGAGCTTTTACCACATCTGGTAAAGGCATGGCCCATAGTGCACTGTCCATGGGCCAGCTTTGGTCCTGGTGCAGTCTTCATCCAGCTGTGGAGTTTGAGTCCATACCAGTGTACTTTGCAACTGTGTACCACTGTCTTCAGGCTGTGTCATACATATTAAAGTAATGGTATCACTGACAACTGCTACATGGCTGTCAATGTCAGCTTGTTGTCCTGCCCCATACTCTACTACTGTTAGTGCAGTTGTTGAAAAATGTGTGAGCAA
This sequence comes from Protopterus annectens, assembly GCF_019279795.1. NCBI lineage: Eukaryota > Metazoa > Chordata > Ceratodontiformes > Protopteridae > Protopterus > Protopterus annectens. The sequence goes on along the minus strand of NC_056729.1, from coordinate 92,443,867 downwards.
ATGCCAAACCATTTGCCTTTATGTGCCAAACTACCCATGTATATGTATATACCTGTACATTTAGTAGTACAAGTGCATTTAAGAAAAATGTAGTATGATTTGGACCATGTGGTGTTTCTGTGTGTTTAAGAACCAGTGATAATCCTGAAGTACCTGCTGGAGAGACATTCCCACAGGTATGTAGTACTGCTGTCTGAACACAAGTTGGGTAACTGTGCCAACGTCCCACTTCAAACTGGACATGCTCACATGCTGTACCTGCTGTGGACACCCATGGTGGCCCAAACAGCCGGTATCCATGCTACCTTGAATAGTGTCTGTACCATCTTCATCACTATCAAAATTATCACCATGGGGGTATACCAAATGCTCCTCATCAGGTTTCAGATGTTGCCCTATGAGAAGACCCCCCAACAAGTGGCATTACAAGCAATAGTGATCTGTTGGACTTTACTCCTGGCATGGGACACCACGTTATTTGCTCTCCTCCTACACTGTAACAGTACCCGGTTCCATCGACCAATGGCATTTATGTTTGCCAGCACTTGATTCCACCCTTTAACATGCACTGCCTGTCTCGGACCTGCTTTATCAAAGAGGCATTGGCTATAGGTCATATGTGCCTCCATGAGCATGTGGATTAGGTTTCCTCAAGTATGAAGTTATTCTCTCTGTGTCTCTCCCTGCTGCTGTAACATGTTCACCCTAGGAGTAACATGAGGGGGGGGTATTACTAATTGTAGGACTGCCTATACCACTTTGAACTTAATCCATACCCCACCCTGCATGACTGTGATAATAGTACTATGTGACTCTGTCCAGCTTTGCATAGAGACAGAATGAGTGTGTGTGTGTGTGTGTGTGTGTGTGCGCGCGCGCTCTCGCATGTGTGTGTGTGTCTGAGCATATGCCATATGCATTTATTCTTCAGAAACTTAGAATGTGACTGCCTACTTTTTGTGTGTGTGTGTGTGTGTGTGTGTGTGTGTGTGTGTGTGTGTGTGTGTGTGTGTGTGTGTATATGCATGTGTACGTGCGTGTGTGTGTGTGTGCATGTGTGCATGTGTGCATGTGTGTGTGTGTGTGTGTGTGTGTGTGTGTGTGTGTGTGTGTGTCATTATATTCAATCCTGTTAGCATCTAGGGCATTAACAATGTAAGTATGTTGCTTGGGCCATACAATACAAACATTCCTAGGTGTAAAGGTTCACACTGATAAGTGGATAACAGCTGGAAATACTGCTACTAACATAATTTTACCTGTATCATGGGTGTGCTTTCTACCGTATTCCCTTTTCTGGAAATGTTCTGCATATATTTATCTTTGCTGCTGTACTACCACTTTCAATATTAACACAATTGTAGTCATAAGGCTGTATGTCATGACAACTTTATTAATGAAACAACATAACTAGCTCCTTCAGGTTAAGTGCAATTCATTAAAAGAAGGAAATGAATAGCCTTCATCATTTGAAACAACCAAATAGCATGCAAGAAAAAAAAAGACGACAAATTAGTAAAACAAATGCATTAATTTAAATGCTTGTGTTGTAACTCATTATGCAGTTGGGCAGCGTTTTTATCCAAACACATATTCACCTCAGGACATGCATATAATAGAAAAAAAAATTAAGCCAGAGAGATCTGAATCATGATTCTCAAAAAATAAAAAAAATAAATGTATTGTCAAAGAGTTTCTGGTAGAGGCATTCTTGATATCCTTCAAATGTTCCAAAATTTGTCTCTGAACTGCTCTGGATGCCTGTCTCACATAATACTTTTGATGCAGTAGACCACTCCTACATAGGATCATAGGAGGTTACTAGGCTATTGGCCCTGAGGCCCTTATAAGCCTAGCCAAAAGTTTAGCCCATGTTTAGACAAGTCAGCACCTGATGCCCCTGTCCAGCAGCGACACGGGTGGAAGCCCAGGGGTGTATTTTCTGTTTCCCATCCAGTCATCCAGGTTGCACTTAAAAAGGGATAAAGAGGTACTCTGCTTGACATGGAGAGGGAGTCTATTCCACAGATGGGGGAGTCTCTGGGACACAAATCTGTCCCACCACCAAGTCCTGTTGTCGATGTCACAGACCAGGTTGAGGCCGCACATGTGGGTTGCTCGATTAGATCTTGACTTACGGATATGCAGCAGTCCCATCAAGGAGGGGTCCGTGATAGCCTTGTATGCCAGACAGAGGTCAGCTCTGAGGAATCTGTATGAAACTGAGTAGTGGTATAGGGCTTTTAGCCTGTCTGTGTATGGTAGATGTTTGAGGCCCTGGATTCTCCTGGTGAGGAACCTCTGCGTTCTCTCCAGTTGCTGCATGTGGTTTGCAAGGTACATGCTGAAAGGGGCATTGTACTCAATAATGGGCCTTATAAGGGAAGAATACAGGGATATTATGATCTCCTTGTCCCTGGATGAGATACCATTACTTATGAGGTGGGCAATGTAGAAGGTTTTCCATACAATGGAAAAGTCAAGTTGCTATCAACCCGGGTGCCCAAATCCCTCACGACTGATTACATGCTTAGGACATTGTTATTAATGTGATAATTTGTGGGGACGTTACACTCCCCAAAGGGGATGATGATGCATTTTTTGGTATTCAACTTGAGGCCGTGTTTCTAGCACCAGTCATTTGTATGAGTGAGACCCTCTTGGAGGATGTCCACATCACTAGGGGAACTGATAAAAGCACCCAGCTTGCAGTCATCTGCAAAGCTGGTCAGCCATAGCCCACTGGTTTTGGCTTGCACCTCAGAAAAATATATCCCAAATAACAGAGGCCCCCAAGACCAAACCTTGGGGTATGCCACTTGTTATGGGTCTACTGCTTGAGGTGGTTTCCCCTATTTTGACTAGGTGCATTCTATCAGTGAGCCAGTTTGCTACTTATCTGGTAACATACAGATTTATGCCTATGTGAGGGAGTTTATCTATTATGCCCGAGTGGGGAATAGTGTTGAAGGCTTTGGCCAGGTGAAGGTAGGTGGTGTGTCTTCCCCTCATCGATGAAATTTAACAGACATAATCTCCCCTTGACGAAGCCAAACTGTGTGAGATCAAGTGTTTGGAGGTTGCCAATTTCTTCGTTAATGAGGTCCATGATAATCCATTCCATGGCCTTGCAGATCAGGCTAGTTAGGCTGATGGGTCTATAATTTCCTGGATTGGTGGGCACTCCACCTTTGTGCAAAGGGATGACAGTGGCTGTCCTCCACTCAGCTGGGACAAAGCCAGTACTCAGGCTTTGATTGAATAGGGCATCTAATAATGCTGCAAGTTCCTGCCTGAGGTCATGTAGGATGCAGCCTGGGATGTTATTGGGTCCCATCGAGGCTATATTATTTGCCATTGAGAGAGCAGTTATGACCTGTTCCATAGATATAAGGGGAAGGGCCAGGTACTGGGGATGTCCTGATTTACTGATGGGGGGACAGAGGGGTGAAGTTTTCACTGAATCTGACAGACAGCAAGTTTGCTATATCTGTGGCATTTGTATATGTGCTGTCCTTGACCACCAGTTCTGAACAGATCTGGGTGCTTCCTTTGAGGTTGCGGACATATGTTAAGAAGGCCTTAATACAGTTATGGACTTAAGAAGCCTGATATTCATAGACTAGCCGTTCACATATGTGAAATGATAATTATTGAATAGTAGTGCAGTGCCTGTATTTTAATAAGCTAAGTGTGAACAAATGATGCTGATTCTATAAAATCTTAGCCTTGCAAAAAAAGCCCACAAAACCTTAACGCATCTTAACAGGTGTAAAATGAATAAAAAATACCATAGTCGTGCTGTAACAGCCACGTGTACATAAAGTCACAAATGCTTTGGATTCACTTCAGTAAGTCATTGTAGAAGCAAACCTGCATGGATCTCACAAGAACTTTTACTACAACCTGTGCTGAGTTGAGCTTCACCAGCCTGAGGCTGACCCAAACTGTTTTACAGTTTCTTCTGTTCACTGCAAAGGGTGTTCTTATATGAACTCGCAGTCCGGGTTTTTCTAAAGGTGGGAAAGACAGAAATAGAATAAGGGATATACAGAAGGGCAACATTAATAGACTTGCCATGGAGTAGATGGGAGAGGAGGGGCAGTGTGTTTTTTGGGGGGAGGGATAGGTACACATTTTCCCACTTTTTTTCCAAATGTTTAAGAGTGAAGTCGGGGAAGGAGTAAGGGTAGAGTCTGTAGGAGAGTGGGTTAGGGAAGCATTAAGGAGGACATATACATAAAAGACAGACAAGATAGACAGGGACACTATGGTGGACTGACATAGGTGAGGACAAGTCATATACATATGGCAGACAGACACAAAATGGAGGGGGAAGAAATAGGGAAGCCAGCTACCACACTGGTTCAAAGGACCTCAATTATCACCCCTCCCTGATGGGTTTGGAGAGGGGGACCCTAGTGGTGTGGGGGTGGTGGCCTTCAGCGGCCCAATGGTCAGATTCAAAGAGCCAGCGAGTCTTGCACCTATTGAAGGAAGGAAGGATCATAAGGGTTTCCGACACTTCTCCACTGTCCTCTCAACTGCTGCCTCAATCAGGTCCTAAAGCTTATGATGAGCACAATTTACCAGATTACCATACAATGGGGGTCCTATGAAGGGCACCACTCTCACCATGTGAAAAAGTCTCCTGGCAGGGAAGGGGTGATGGTGAGTTTTCTCTCACATGGGAGGCACACGGCTGAGCTGCCCCTGGACCCTGTGGACCTGTAGAAAAAGTAACACAAAATGGAGAGAGAGAGAAATGGTTACAAGAAATGGATTCATAACTGCTTTGAAAACATTGCAATGTATTTAACAAAATTAAATTAAACATTTTTTTATTTAGTTATTCATAAATTTCTATTAAGTGATGTTACACATTTTTCACCTCTTGAATGACTGCATTGTGATAAATATTTATGGCTGGCACTTGTTATGTGATATGAATTACTAACATCTTTACTACTTTATGTATTACTCCAGCACTAGATTACTGTTTCACAGTCAACTCAGTTATGCTGTCACTGCCATTGTAGCCATTATTGATATAGAATGCATTTCCTTGCAACTCCGTAGTTCAGTGTAAGAATTTGGCATTAATTTCTGGCTTTACTATACTGACTGTGGACTGATGGTTTATCTTGTAATCTAGCAGACATAAGCTTGGTACTGCAGTCGTGAGTGGAACTTTTGCTCTTTAAGGAATATTATTTTAATATACATTTTCATATGCTGCATAGTTATTTGCACAGATCTCACCCTTCTGTTCTGTTGCTCGTTTCTGTTATGTATAATCTCCTCTTCAAATGTGGCGATATGAGGAAAAAAGAGAAAAGATACTTGTTTACTCATTGCATATGTGTGTGTATCATGGCTAAAAGCAACTAATTTTAATTATAACTTTGATCAAATTAATTAATTAATAATCTTTTAATTGATACCAACACATTTCCACCCCTTACACACTTCATGTTCTGAGGAAATGCAGCATCCATCCTTCTATCCACTACCCCTTTTTCCCATATTACAGTGTAAATATGTGACTAGGTCTTAGCAAAGTATTTCTTGCAAAAACATAACAAAGTTGTGAAGGCGTCCATCCTTGAAAAGTTATAATGGTGTATCCCTTTGTCTTAGGAGCACTAAGTTTAATTTTAATAATTTGTTACAGACAGTATCGAATTTCCTGAACTGACACTTTTAGAGGCACCACAATGTCTGTGGAGGGCTGTGTAATTTGGGTATTGATGTACTGATGTGCTTCAGAAATTTATGCTACCATGGCAATTTCAAGCAGGGACTCATTTTTAGAAAGGAAGGCTGCCTTCCTGCAAGAGTTACTAATTTTAAAAACAATGTCAGATGACCAGTCTAAGCTGCAATGGAATATTCACATCAGTATTTAGGTGTATCTATATGACTCTTGTCACTAGTTCTATGGTATGGTAATTCATGAAGTAATTGTGTGTGTGTGTGTGTGTGTGTATGTGTGTGTGTGTGTGTGTGTGTGTGTGTGTGTGTGTGTGTGTGTGTGTGTGTGTGTGTGTGTGTGTGTGTGTGTGTTTGTACATGTCTGTCTGTGAGCATGAAAGTGTCAGCATGTGTGAGTGACTCTGTGTATATGTGTATGTTTGTGCATGTGAGCTTGTGTGTGTGTGTGTGTGTGTGTGTGTGTGTGTGTGTGTGTGTTGATAAGGTTAAGTAATTTATTTATTTATTTAAATTTTTTCTTACCCACTAACAAATGCTGGACCAGCATTATGGAACCAGTTCCGGCTGGTTACTGCTCTCCTGCCAAATCCACACATGCCACCATGCTGCATCCCCTATGCGAGACATGGTACAGGGCAATACCTTGGTGTACCCCTCCCCTTCTGGGGAGTATGGCCTTCCCAGTAATTGGAATATGGCCTGGGGGTGATTTCCCATCCACTGGAATATGGCCTTGGACAGTAAATTTTCAGGTGAGAATGAATCTTAATGCTGTGCCAGAAGACTAAACACTTTCAGTGCTTGATCCAGAAGTAACAAGGCCTACATCACCAGTTTTCTTCCCAGAGAGTGTATGCATCAGAGCATCATTTTATACTCTGTCTTTCCCCTTAGTCGAGTGCTTCTGCTGTTACACTCAGCTTCTTCTAGAAGCATGTCCTTTCCCCACGAAGGAGAGTCACAACAGGTGCTCTGTCCTTTCCCTGCCAAGCTGACCGTTTAGCTGCCCGGATTTGTCACTGATTCTTGTCACATATGTTGTAGTCAGGGCTAAACTTCTATGCCAGTGGGTCACTTCATGGTAATGTAAATACTTTGGGGTGGGTCACTGAAACTCTTTTCATAAGTGAAAGATCCAGAAGCAATCCAAAACATGACAGAATCTCAGGGGCCATCTCACCCTTAGCACCTGCCCACTGTATCAAGGAGAGGGATCCTTTCCATTTTCCTTTTCATCTGTCAGCTGATTTACAAGTAACCCCAATTTGACCTTTCTGAAGGAACCCCTTAATGGCATCTGTCATATTATTCTGTAGCCACTGCCTGGTGAACAGAATGTCAATATAGTGACAAAATAGTAAGCACATGCTGAAATTCCAAATCAAAATTGCCAAACTGCTTTTAGACATGGAGAGTTTTCTAATTTTTCCACTGCTGTGCAACCTTGGAGTTGGTATATACAAGTTTGAAGAGGGGTGATAGGGGTGAATTGGTTTTAGAATGTCTGTGTTCACTGGGATGACTGCTTGTCCATCAAAATTAATCCTGTTTGATAAGTGCTGTTGATGTATAACAACTAGCAGTCAAGCTTGAGCTGTATGCTCTGTGACAAGGAATAGAGATTTCAGAAATCATGCAGCCTTCCCCCTATAATGTACATTTTACACTAGGACTACGCAAAAAAAAAAAAAACAAAGCATTGGAATGGGACAATTTCTACTCCCATTGACTATTCTAATGAAAACGCTGAAATGCTCAAAGCTTTTTCTTTTCTCAGACCATTACCTTGAAAAAAAAACTTTTTCTTTTTTGATTGAAAGAAATGGACTCACCTCTCAAATGTCCAGATTTTTGCCACATATTTTGGTCTGTTCTTTATAAAATTTGTGTTTTTCTGGCAAATCATTGAGGACTGAAGTCAAATAATGACAGGCACGAGTTTCAGACTTCATACCCTTCAGAAAATGCATGTTAACACACATTTTATTCTAGCAACTTTCTAAGTTTATAAGAGCAATATTTAAAATTTGTCTCTATTTTTGGGCCTTTGTCCCCTTCATGATTTTTGGCTTTGTCCAGATTTCTTGGACTGCAAGGGGAATGCTCAGGCAACTATGTTGTCAAGTGGCTCATTCATTTGAATCTTACTCCCAGAGGCATACTAAGCTGTTTTAGCTTTAAACAACCTGTGTTGGGTTATAGTAGGCCTAATCATACCACTGAGAAAAGAATGTTAGTTGAGGGAATTACCACAAACAGACGAAAGAGTTGCTATGCTCATTGCTAAGCTGCGACCATCATTCCCGTCTCCTAGCCAGGACACTTAAAGCTACAATATTTCCAGTAATAACTACCCACAGACATACTGTCAGTATACTGTCCACCAGAGCTCTCAGTTTTTATCAACAGAATTTGTATCAAAGTAAAAAATAACTAAGGGAAAAGGCCCCAAATTAGGGGCACATTTTAAATGTTGGCACTATTATCTTAGAAATTCTCAAGATTTCCAATTTTAGGAGGAATATAACAAAATTTTGAGAAATGTCAGAGGTGCCCCTACAAAATAGGGACAGTTGAGAGTTCTGCTACCCACATATTTTGTCAGTAACTACATATATATCTTCTGCCAGTAAGTATCCACAGACATTCTGTTAGTATACCAGTGGGTTATTAAGGCTTTGACACAGGGGTGAGTGCTGCCCCCTTTTTCCTTTTTAGACCCCTTCTTAATTTTTTTTTCAAATCGGAAAAAATGTACCAACAAAATGGTACATTTTCCACTTTCAATTTTAATACAATTTTTTTTTTTTTTACTGGGCTGTGGAAAAGGAAATGTACTGTGTTATGTTAAAAATGGAAAAATGCACTGCCGAACAGTAAATTTTTCAGTTTCAGCATCAGTGGGTGCATTTTCTTTTCCTCACAATGAATCATAGACTGCTCATTAATCATGCCCAACTGACATACATTGGAGATGCGATTGGAGGTTGCAGTCAGGTGATTTTTTATAACGCTCCTCAAGTGCCCCTTCAACTGCATAACCACATAGTTGAGTTAGGCGCATTTTGGTGAAAGCTTATCTAGGATTCATGTGACAAACTTAAAGCATAATTCTTATTCACGGATTCCTTTTGTTGGACAAGGGACTTTGTAGCGTTCATTCCAGCATGAAAGGACTGCTATTAAGTGCATAAGAAGGAGAGATCATTTGACTCTTATTTTTTTTTAATTGTGCTTTGAAGGTGCCAAAGTAGTACAGCTGAGAGCATACCTCCTTTGGCACACTAGTGAAAGGGCTTCAGTTTTCCCAGCAAGGATCCCCTTTTTTAATTTGCTCCCCCTCCTGTATATAATTGAATTCTAGGAAAAGAGTACAAGAGGGGGATCAAATTAAAAACATGTGGTCATCAGAAGAGGTAGATAAAAACATAAAATGAATTATAGGAAAAGAGTACAGGAGGGGGAGAAATTTAAAAAAAGGCAATACTATTTTCTTTTATAATAAAATTATGTATACCAACTCTCAGATTGCACAGGCTTGTGTTATACTGGGACCTCTCCCGTTACCAGTCTTGTATCTACTCTTTTGGTACTGTGTGTTGTTGTAGGACAGGGTAAAGCTGCTCTAGCCCAGGTGCTCAGGTGCTGGGAAAATTTGCAGACATTTCTTTTCCTGTAAGTGCAGTTAAACAGATATCAATTTAGATCAGTACTGCTGCTAGTCAGGTCAGCAAGGGATGTCTCCACCACAGCCAGTGTGCAGCAGGGCTCTGAACAGCAGATGTGCAGACATTCTTCCCAGGAGGCAATGCCAGAGGGCACAGTGAGACAGATGGCCCCCCTCAACAACAGAGTATGTTGTTCGAATGATGGAGCCTTTCATGACACTGTAGCTGCCCAAGCACAGGTCGGTGCACCCAGTCACTCTCTGCTACTCCTCCTGCTGGTCCTGCTGCAGCTGCTTGCGGAACTCCTTTAGCAGCTCCTCTACACTGGAGATCTGCGATCTGAGGTCTGTAACCTGAGGTGATCTGGCAGAAAAGCGTGGTCCAAAGAGAAGCAATAAGGCAAGCTACAAAATGTGCGAAGCAAGACTGCAGAGGTGATAAGTAGCTGGATAGTGATCCACAGCAAACATGATGTAGATTAAAGCATCTGACGGTGTTTATGGCAAAATCTAACTTCAGGCACTCGTCTTTGGGTGACTATCAAACAGTAGGAAATAAGTAACCTCACACCATTTGTTTCCCCTTCCGAGAAGCATTTACATTCCACTGTGAAAGCCTTCTGTCCCGCAAAGCTTGCCTTGTAGGGGCTGTGCTGCTTACACAGCAGGCTGACTGCGGTGACAGCCGAGAGCATCAGCTTTGTACCGTGGCATCATCGGCACAGTACTAGGGAGAGTGACAGCTCCAACTAGCACAATGTACAAGATTTACCAGATGGATGCTGATGTCAATCTTTTGCTAAACACATCGAAATTAGAAAGACACTAACCTTTCCATTCCTCCTTTAAAATAAACATACCAATTTGCTACAGAGTTAGGGGGTAAGGGTAAATGCACTAGGATAAACAAACACACTTCTGGAGTGCACGTGAGTGCAATGCAAATAAACATATGCACATGTTGTGCATAAGTACACAGATTTATTCTTAGTAGGTGTAGGTAAAGGGAAGAAATAAAAGTTCCTGTCCTAGTTAAAGTACTGGTTATTTTGTTTATATACACTTTGCCTGCCTCAGCAAAATTGTTAATACTTCATCCATCCATCCACCATCATAGGTCTCAACCTTCCATCTCCAAAATGAGAAACACTGCCTCTCATAATGTGGAACAAAAGGGCAAAACTTGGAACACTTACTAATGGCTTAGTAAAAACTTCAACCAGGAAGCTGATAGGATGGTTAAAATGCGGTATTTTTACTTAAAGGATAGTTCATTTAATGAAATAATATGATTCAGTTCAGTTCTATTTACCATTGATATCTGTTCAAAAAATTAATATTGAATCTGTGACAGACTTTCAACGTGGAACATCAATGGACACAAACTTTTTAAGACCCCAAATAAGGAACATTACTTGTAATGAGACACTTGGGAGGTTTGTTCACCATAGTTTTAAGCACAGCTTTCAATTACTTTGGTAACGAATCAGAGACAAAGCTAAATAAAACAAGTGGGAGACAAGACCCAAAATCAGGGATCTTTTAAAGGTTTATTTAATTCACTTTAAAAGTTAACAAAACATCAGGTTATTTCCACCCTACTTTATGCCTCTCCAATATATACCAACCTAAGGCAATGCGATCTAAACAAGCTAGAGACATGCTACAACAAAATCGCCAAATTCACCACAGGGGCATCCTACCATAGTCACCACTGTTTCTCACTTGCTGAACTAGGCTGGCTTGAACTCCCTCACCTCCTTCAATGATATCAACTCTCACTCACCCACAAACTAGTAAACCATCCACTAAATGTCTCATCCCTCCAGAATCTACTCCAACCTTATGGCACCACCAGACCACTAAGATCCAGCAACAAAAATCACTTGCAGATCACTAAAGCCAATAACTCTGCTGGTGAAGCACTATTCTCTTGCACCATAGCCAAATTATGGAACTCCCTCCCACCCACAATTACCTCCATACCATCATGCACCCACTTCAAAACTTTACTAAAAGTGCACCTAAAAACATGCTGGCTATGCCCTTGCAACTCCCACTCTATCACCCACCCCATCCAACCACTACCTTTCTTTCCACTCCACTAACTACCTTGATTATAACAAGCTCAGATGCTCATAAGCCTAGTACTTATTATACAGCAGGAATTTCTTATTGTAACATTTGTTAATGTCTGTTATGTACTTCACAGATAAAGATTCTAGTTGTCTACTGATGTACTATGTTCTTCATCTGTAAATATGTTGTAAGTAATTGCTATGTTAAATTGTTAATTGATATGTAATCCAATGTAACTACTGTCTGTTTATTTTAACTGTGGAGCTTTTCTCCCCGGGCCTCTGCTGAAAATGGACCTATGTCCAGTCGGACACTCCCGGTCAACAAATGTAAATAAATAAATAAGTTATGCATCCACATGGATTTTCTAAGCAGTAAGAAATATGAAATCCCAACGTCTGTCATTGACTGACTGTAATCCTCAGAGACTTAACTGAAAATATAAACATTTTATGAGAGACAGGTTAAAAATATGAGGCAAAATCAGAGGTTGATCAGCAAAATCAGGGGCAGCTGAGAGCTACTACAAGTTAATCCCATTATACTTTTCAAACTCTGAGCATTAAAAATCATAACACAAGGTCAGAAAGAGGAGCAGTTCCATATTTATCAGACTAGAAGGTCCACAGGTAGTAACCAACATTACAGTTAGTGATAGTCTTAGTTCAATTGTTTAATGACAAATCTAGGAGAAGCCATACCTGTCAACTTCTTAGCACAAGAAATCTGGACAAAGACTAAAATAAGGGGGGATAGAGGCCCACAAATTGGGACAGATTTTAAGTATTGCTCTTAAAAACTTAGAAAGCTGATAGAATAACAGGATTTGTGTTAGCATTTTCTGAAGAATATGAGGTTTGACACTCAAATGTATGTCATTATTTTGTGTCGTCAGTCCTCAGTGATTAGCCAGAAAGCCCTTGTCCTTTCATTAGTGAGTACTGCTGTCATTCCCCATTAACACTTTGTTGTGCAACCAATGGCTTTGTGTCTGGGACACACTCCCCTCAGGTGCACCCAATGGCTTTGAGGCAATGTTACAACTGCCTCATGTACACAGACAACCCTCTCCTCCTACCACCAAACACTAATACATGCGAGAGATGCAATTATACAGCCAAACTGGAGGCTAAGCTCTCTCAACCCAAGACTAGACCAGACAGTCAAGTGGAGAAGGGAATTACTTGCATCACACCACCAGTCTCACATAGAGCTATGAAACCAGCACCGGCAAAAAACACACATAAATACACAAAAACATACTTGGATGCTCTAAATAAAAATCTGCAAAAGCAACAGAGACCTCCAAAGCAGACATTCAAGCAACCTTCACCTCCCAAAACAAGCCATGAAACAAATACTTCACAAAACAAATGTGCCATGCAATCACAGCAAAATAACATACCCAAAACACTAGTAATAGGTGACTCTATAGTCAGGCACACTGACATCCCACTCACTAGGCTGAACAAGGAGAAGGTTACTGTTAGCTGTTGGGTGCCAGGATCGCCACATAACACAAGCACTCAGGTTACTCCAGAACAAGTACAAATACGACTCTGTCATTGTCCATGTTGGTGTGAATGACCTGAGCCGTACCTCCCTGGACTACATGAAAAGCGACATGGAAGAGCTCTCTGATCACATAGCCCAGGCCGGTATGACCCTGACCCTGAGTAGCATCCTGCCCTCACCAAGAATGATACCACGGTATAAAGAAGAAATGATCAATTTCAACAATTGGCTAAGCTTCTGGTGTCATTCAAAGGAGATCCAGTGTCTGTCAGCCTGGGATGACATGCTTGACAAGCCACGCTGCTTTGCTAGAGACTGCTTGCACCTGTCACCCTTAGGCTTTCAAATACTGGCCAAGGCTCTTGCCACCCCCATAGTGCCTTTTTTAGGCAAGGCTCAAAAGAAAAACCCACTGCCGTAAATAGCACAAGTAACAAAAAACTGAGGGTAATGCTACTCAATGCCAGAAGTCTAAACCTCAAATGCATGCACTCGAGGTACTCCTCAGTATGGAGAAAACCGATATATATATGCAGTAACAGAAACCTGGTTTAAGGCTCCAAAGAGCACCCTAGCACTACCAGGCTACAACTCATACCATACATTTTGTCCACAAAGCTGGACCGAAATACAAAAGGTGGGGGCATATCCATTTTCATCAAGGATACCCACACCTCCAGTTTAGTGGCACAGCACAATGCTTCAGAGATCATCCACGTGCAACTAACAATGGGCAGAACAGCAATTCAAATTGTAGCTTGCTACAGATCACCCACAATGTCCCAGGACCCTCATTCCACATTTCTGGAAACACTGGGAAACATAAAGGTCCTACCAAACACCCTGATACTGGGTGATTTCAGTTACCCAGACATTAAATGGGAGAATTACTCAAGTACTAACTCCCTTACCCAACATTTCCTAGAATTTATAAACTCAAATGCCCTGGATCAACTGGTCAACATCCCCACCAGAACATATTGGACCTGGTCATCACCAACATGGGGGACCAGTGTTCCACACCGGAGGTCAACCCCTCGCTGGTTAGATCTGACCATAAACTAATAACTTTGGATATCCACATTCCGCCCCCACCCCTGGAAAAACTTTTCAGGAGCAAACTTCATGTTACTTAAGACCGAGGTGGAAAGTTTCAAATCCCCCATTCTAAAGGATAATGCTGCCCAAGCTGAAAAATCCTTTACCAATGCACTCTACGGGCACCTACAAGAATACATTGATCGTACTATCCCAAGCAAAGCCGAGACTCACTCCTCCAAGAAAAGGAAACCAGTCTGGTGGACCCCTGCCATAAACAAGCTATACAATAGAAGGAGGAAACTATTACAGAAAAGAGTAAAATCCCAAGAGGGAAAGACATCCCTGATCAGTATCAGCAAGAAACTACGATCCCTCATAAAACCATCCAAGGCTAGCTTCGAAAGAAAAATTGCCAAGGACTCCAAAGATAACCACAAGGCATTCTATAGCTATGTCAAGAATCTAAGTGGCAATTCCCAGTTCTGCTCGGAGTTAGTGCAGAATGGCACAAAATACACTGAACCGACCAATATCGCCAACATCCTGGCAGACAGGTGCAGTTCAAACTTCACCCCCCTCTCACCCCCAAAAGGGCCCATAACCATACCAGAAGAATGTAGTGCCCCTGAAATCACAGACACTCAGGTTAAAACAGCCCACTCCAAAGCCAAAAACACAGCATCAATGGGACCAGACGGTGTCCCAGGCTGTGTTCTACACAAGCTCAAAGAAGAACTAATTCCTCACCTAAACACACTGTTCAAACTCAGCCTCTCCACAGGCTACATGCCCATACAGTGGCACACAGCAACGGTTATTCCGCTCCACAAAGGTGGAGCCACAACAGACCCTGGGAACTATCGCCTTATAAGTCTGACTAGCTTTGTTTGCAAGGCTATCGAGCACATCATCATGGATCTCATTAACAGAGACATTGGGAACCTCCAAACACTGGACCCTACCCAGTTTGGCTTTGTTAAGGGCAGATCATGTCTCCTAAACCTGGTGGACTTCTTTGAGACAGTTACCACGGCTATAGACAAGGGAAAGGTGGTCCACACAGCCTACCTAGACCTCGCAAAGGCCTTAAACACCATTCCCCATTCTGGTATTCTGGTATCTGGATAAGCTCATCAGCCTGAACATAAACTCCTACGTCATGAGATCGGTTGCCAACTGGCTCATGCACAGAACCCACATGGTAAGAGCTGCGGGAGCTAGGTCTGATTCTAAACCAGTTACAAGTAGCGTTCCCCAGGGCTCAGTCCTAGGATCCCTCCTGTTCGGCATATACTTCTCAGAGGTACAGGCAAACACAGGAGGACTATGGCTGACCAAGTTCGCAGACGACTGCAAACTAGGGGCTATAATTGAATCTCCGGCTGACACAGGCATCCTCCAAAAGGGTCTCACTGAGACAGATACCTGGTGTCAAAACCATGGCCTCAAGCTAAATGCCAAAAAGTGCATAGTAATCCCCTTTGGAAAAAACAAAGTACCCACAAATTACCACATAGATGGTAGCCCCCTAAATATGGAAGACAAAATAAGGGATCTGGGGACCCAAGTAGATAGCAATCTCTCCTTTGATAATCACATTGCCAAAGTGGTTAGAAAATCCTTCTATGTGGCCCACCTAATCACAAAAGGGTTTGCATCCAGATCAGAAGAGGTCATTGTGCCCCTCTACGCATCACTCATCAGACCCATCAGAGAGTACAGCGCCACATTTGGGATGGACCTTACAAGACACCTGCAACAGCTGTAAAGACCACAGAAGTACCTCACCAAGAGGATCACTGGCCTCAAACAGATGCCCTATGCAGCTCGACTGAAGAAACTCCAGCTGTACTCAGTTGCATACCGCCTACTCAGAGGTGATCTCTGCCTGACATACAAGGCCATGTCCAACCCAGAATTGATGGACATGCTCCACCTAAAGAAAACCATATCCCCTCGAGCCACATGCTCTAGGGATCTAAACCTCACCACAACAATAAATAGGACGTGCTGGAGGGATAGATTCCTGCCCCAGAGACTTCCCATGCACTGGAACAAGATTCCAATCTACATTAGGCAGAGCTCCTCACTAACACACTTCAAGAGAAACCTTGACGACTGGATGGGAAACAGGAAGTTTACCCTGGGGATCACTTCAGTGGTTCTGCTGGACAGAGGCACAGGGAACTAATCTAAGGGGGCAGCGAAAGCCAACGCATTCTGGCTAGGCTTATAAATGCCTTTGGGCAGATAGCCTAGTGCCTACCTATAAACCTATGAACCTATGTGCCTGGGACACACTCTAACTTCAGATGCATCCAATGGCTTTGTGCCTGGAACATGCTTTCCATTCAGCTGCACTCAATGGCTTTGTGCTTGGAACCCGCTCTATCTTCAGCTGCACCGAATGGCTTTGTGCCTGGGACACACTCTCCCTTCAGGTGCACCCAATGGCTTTGTGCCTGGGACACACTCTCCCTTCAGGTGCACCCAATGGCTTTGTGCCGGAGACACATTCTCCCTTCAGGTGCACCCAATGGCTTTGTGCATGGGACACACTAACTTCAGGTGCACCCAATGGCTTTGTGCCTGGGACACACTCTACCTTCAGCTGCACCCAATGGCTTTGTGCCTTTGACACACTCTCCCTTCAGGTGCACCCAATTGCTTTGTGCCTTTGACACACTCTCCCTTCAGGTGCACCCAATGGCTTTGTGCCTGGGACACACTCTCCCTTCAAGTGGACCCAATGGCTTTGTGCCTGGGACACACTCTTCCTTCAGGTGCACCCAATGGCTTTGTGCCTGGGTCACACTCTTCCTTCAGGTGCACTAAATGGCTTTGTGCCTGGGGCACACTCTCCCTTCGGGTGCACCAATGGCTTTGTGCCTGGGTCACACTCTTCCTTCAGGTGCAGCCAATGGCTTTGTGCCTGGGACACACTCTCCCTTCAGGTACATCCAATGGCTTTGTGTCTGGGATACACTCTCCCTTCAGGTGCACCCAATGGATTTGTGCATGGGACACACTAACTTCAGGTGCACCCAATGGCTTTGTGCCTGGGACACACTCTCCCTTCAGCTGCACCCAATGGCTTTGTGCCTGGGACATACTCTCCATTCAGGTGCACCCAATGGCTTTGTGCCTTTGACACACTCTCCCTTCAGGTGCACCCAATGGCTTTGTGCCTGGGACACACTCTCCCTTCAAGTGGACCAAATGGCTTTGTGCCTGGGACACACTCTCCCTTCAGGTGCACCCAATGGCTTTGTGCCTGGGACACACTCTCCCTTCAGGTGCACCCAATGGCTTTGTGCATGGGACACACTCTCCCTTCAGCTGCACCCAATGGCTTTGTGCCTGGGACACACTCTCCCTTCAGGTGCACCCAATGGCTCTGTGCCTTTGACATACTCTCCCTTCAGGTGCACCCAATTACTTTGTACCTGAGACACACTCTCCTTTCAGGTGCACCCAATGGCTTTGTGCCTGGGACACACTCTCCCTTCAGCTGCACCCAATGACTTTGTGCCTGGGGCACACTCTCCCTTCAGGTGCACCCCATGGCTTTGTGCCTGGGACACACTCTCCCTTCAGGTGCACCCAATGGATTTGTGCCTGGGACACACACTCCCTTCAGGTGCACCCAATAGTTTTGTGCCTGAGACACACTATCTCTTCAGGCTACCTTAGCTGTAGCTCTGAAACTATGAGCTGTTAACAAGCTGCTTCCTGCAGTCCAAGATTTGAGTCCCTCTGTATCTTTTCACATACTGTGTGATAATGACAAGTCCATTTAACAATACTCTGAGGCTCTGTGGAAAATGGGGATAGGCTTCTCAATGGTCTCCTGAATTTCATGCCTATTAATTACATAATAGCCTATGATTTTTATGCAGAGTATCGCTTTTGGAAGCTGCTAGTCTATAATTTCTAAAATTAGTATGCACAGGTGGCACTGATTACAAGTGTGTGTGTGTGTGTGTGTGTGTGCGTGTGTGTGTGTGTGTGTGTGTGTGTGTGTGTGTGTGTGTGTGTGTGTGTGTGTGTGTGTGTGTGTGTGTGTGTGTGCGTGTGCGTGTGTGCGTGTGCGTGTGTGCGTGTGTGTGTGTGTGTGTGTGCGTGTGTGTGTGTGTGTGTGTGTGTGTGTGTGTGTGTGTTTGTTTGTGTGTCAGCCTAAACACTCATGACATGGGTATTGTATTTAATATATTGGCATATATTTACAATGAAAGTCTGACTAAGCTGTGCCCCTTTCAGTGGGGGCCCGGGGAGAAAGACTACATTATACAGACATCATGGACATCATTTGCATTCTTTCATCGTTTATAGTCATTTTCATTCACAATCAATAGCTCTGTCATCCAGGCACCAGGCATCATTACAGCTGCCACCTTTCTTTGTGGCTAAAAGCGGTCTGAGGCCACATCCCTCACATCACACGTAACCCTGCCCATTCCTGCCTATCTGCCGCCTGAGTTCCACCCATTTTGTGATGTCATAATTACATTGCTTGATGGGAACACCCTGTTTTTCCATTACTGGTGTCTGCTTTCTGCTGATTTACTATGCTTTTCTGTAAAAAAAGCATAGTAAATCCAGCAATTTAACAAACTCTGATAGTCTGCTTCCTTCCTTGAGACAGAATACTGGAGTTTGTACAGTGTTTTTCAGACTACCGGACAATTGGTTTGATTTCTGGATAGTTGGAAAAAAAACGGATAGGTGGCAACCCTAGGCATCATTGAGATCAATCAGATCATTTACAGTTTTGATTAAAAATAACCACTAAATTGATTGCATGTTTTAAATACAGGAAGGTAAATGCAGGGCTGTATTATCAGTATGTATAGATTGTCAAGTTTTATGTAAGATTATGGTAAGAGATCTTGATAATAGTTGCTAGGATGTTTTAAACTTTGAGATTGTTATCTTGCCTTATTAATCTTGACTTCTGTGGAGCTGCACAAGAATGCATACACACAGAGATACCCTCAGTAGGGAGTAAGGAGTGGTATTCATTAAATCCTGGTAGCGAGGGTAAGTTATCATTGGTCTGAAACCATGTTTCAATGCTGTTGTGCTCAAACAAGAATTTCTTCCTGCCATGTTATAGTTTGTCAGATTAACAAAACTGAACAATATATCTCTAGGTTGTACAGTCTCAAGATATGACAATCTGTTTGTGAAAGTTTAACAAAAATATAATTATGCATCTCTAGACAGTCACATTTATAGAAAGACTATGAATGTAGCATTATCTCAGTAAAGAAAATGTCCTATTGATATCATTGCTATTTGTACATTTTAATATGTTTCATTCCTCACAAAATATTTACATTTGCTTTTCTTATGCTTTTTAAGTTTAAATTTCCAGAAAACACATTGCAATGCAAGTATGTATGTAGGCTGATAGAAGAGTGACATTCCACACTGCGTAGATGTTAATGAGTTATGTATTCTGGATATACTTACAGGTATCATAGCTTAAGTTAATGGGGAAAATATAGTGTTGAACAAAATTAATTTCTAGCCATGACTAAGATAACAGTGATTAGTATACCTCCCACAGTTTTGTAAAGTAATAGCTAAGTCAGTAGTACTTGACATTGTTTTATTTTGTAGATTAGATACAGAAGCAGTTAAAAGTTTTATATTGAAACAAGCTGCAGTATGTCAGGAAAAAACTGCTGCCATATCTTCAGGAACAAATCAACAACTACATCAACAGTCGCTTTTCAAAATTTTCAAAAAGGCCTTAAAGTACGGAGACATTTCAGTTTCTGAGCGTTAAGTCATAGTGGGTCAGAGCAATGCCAAATTAAAGGTTAATGTCCTATTTTCTGGATGATTATGTGAGATAGTTCAGATATGTATGGTACTTTATTTCATGTGGTAAGGTACTTGTGTAGGATATTGTGAATTAGGGTGTTTACAGCTTTTACCAATACAGTTTTGAAAGGAATAAAAATGTTGTTAGTTAATAAGTGGGAAATGAACTGAAAGGTACTGTACTTTAAAAGTTTGTCTTGTTTATATATGAAGGAAGGAGCTCATGGGTGAGATGAAACATCTTAGTAATCCATATAGTGTACTTTGCATTTCTGTTATAGGTTTGCAGGCATCCAGTATGTAGATTGTTTCCCTGTGAAGTTTTCTTCTTTGAGTTACTGAAACTTTTTGTGTTTCTGTAAAAGTATGCACTTCAATTGAGGCAAATGTAGTTGTATTTTATTTTGTTGTACTGCTGCAGAAGTTATCGTCCCCTTGATATTTGTTTTAATCTTTTAACCAGCAGTCAGTGAGTCAGGTGTGCATGATGACACAGAAAACACTATAAATGTATATAGAGCCATCATAGAAATCAGTCAGAGTAGTACTATCATCGAAGCAAGCAGCTCAAGAGATAACAAAGAAAGTGACAGAATTACCGTAAGTGAAGTCAGTCATGTTGGTTCATGTTAGTTCAGTAAGAAGCAGTCCAATGAAGTCGACACTAATTGTTCACTGACAGATATTAGTGAGTACATCACATGCACTAGTATTACAGATAAGAAGGAAGGCATTGTCATACATCATCACAAACCACACGACAGTTTCCGTTTTCCACTCAAAACCTTCACAGACAAAAGAAGAAAATCAGGAAGTTCCCTTCAGCAGTGTCAGCTCTCATAACTAGACCAGTTTAATTTTCTGGCATATTCAAGTGAATAAGATGGGCTATATTGCTTAACCTGTGTGCTGATTCCAACACCAGCAGAGACAGAACATGCAAAGTTATTCATTGAGCAACCATACTGTAATTGGAAGCATGCTAAAGCTGATATTCAGTGACACTCAGAGTTAGAGTACCACAAGAAATCTGAGGCAAAATTATTTCTTTTATTTATTTATTTTTATTTTGCATTTGTTAACTGGGTAGAGTCCGGCTGGGCAAGTAGCCCGTTTTCAGTGGAGACCCGGGGAGATAAGCTCCATAACAATGGTACAAAAAGATTACAAAAAATTTTAAAAGATTTGCAAACAGTATACAAAAAAATTTGACAGTTGCCAACAATTGCAATTTACAAAAAGGTGAATGTAAAACAGAAAACATTACATTTCTTAAGCCTTAATACAGACAGTAATATGAAACTCATTAGATATATAGCTAAAAACCATTGTGTTATTTTCATTTGGTAGAAGTAAGACAAGAAGGTAGCAGAATAGAAAACATTTGATCGAATGCATGAGAAACTAGCCAGGAGTATTACAGGAGCATAGCCATTGTTGAGTAAGGTATTCCTTTCGAGTTTTTTGAAGCTATGACGATCTGTGTTTTTTAAGATTCTGGGTTAATAGGTTCCACTGTTTGGCTACTTTGAAGGAGAAGAGAGAGTCACCAAAGTAATTATGGGACTTTGTAACCTTGAGTATAAGTTTATCGGATGATCTAAGGGTCCTGGGGTTGGTATTTAGTTGCACCGGGTTGGGGAGTGCAGGGCAGATTTCAGGTTTATGGATGATGGGGTGGGCAGTGGTGAGCTAATTGAGTGATAACAGATTGGAAAATTCAAGCCAGTTTAATTTTTGAAGAGCAAGGCTATGATGGATCCTGTTGGGTATATTAGCAGCAAATTTTGCTATTTTTTTATAGCAAGAATCAAGTAGATATAAATCAGAATTGTACAGGTTAATGAAAAGTTGAGAACAGTAGAGAAGAGTAGAGACGAGGTGGGATCTGGCTGTGGCTAATCTGGCATTTTGAGTAAGGTAAGGTTTGGCCCTATCTTGTGCACCAAATTTGTTATGAACTTTCTTTATTGTTAGTGATGTGTGTTTATTGAATGATAGGTTGTTGTCTATCATGACACCAAGTAGTTTTGTTTGGTTAACTGGTTCTATTATAGTGCCATTAGTGGAGTAGATGGAGAGAGGTGGTTTTGCTTTGGATTTCCTGATAGAGAAGATCATTAATTTTGTTTTGTTTGGGTTTAGGATGAGTTGAAGTTCATTTAGGTAATTTTCAATATCTAGAAATGTATTTTGCAGTTTATCTTGGAGATCTTGGGGTGTGGGAGAAGAGCAAATAAGAGTAGCGTTGTCAGCATATTGAATAATAGAAGCAGATTTAGTGGCAATGTTTAGATTATTTGTGAATTTAATAAAAAGGAGAAGGCCAAGGATGGAACGCTGAGGAACCCCAACAGAGACTGGGAGGAGTGTGAAGAGTTTATTATCCTCTTTAGTTGCCTGTTGTCAATTAATAAGGTAGCTAAAGAACCAGTTGAGATCTGTAGAGTTGAGGTTGAAGGAGGCTAGAGTGTTTAGTAGTTGGTGGGATACTGTATCAAACGCTTTTGACATCTCAAGGAATATAGTAGAGACTAGTTGTCCATAGTTTTTGGGGAGGTTGATGTAGTTAGTGAACCTTATGAGGGCTGTGGAGGTACTGGGTTTTGGACGGAAGCTGTGCTGTGAACTATATAAGAGTTTTTTTGTAGTGAGGTGGTCTAGGAGCTGCTTATGGATACATTTGTCTAAGATGTTGGCTAGGGGTGAGAGAATGGCAATGGGCCAATAATTAGAGAGATCTTTAGATGGGCCTCCTTTGTGGAGGGGGATGATATGAGATATTTTCCATAGTAGGGGGACATATTGTTCTGCGATGGAACGACTGATTAGGATATATATATGGGATAGGCAATGGAGCTTGCACCAGTTTTTAAGAAGTCATTAGGGAGCTGGACAGCTGTTAGGTAAATTTTCGTTTTGATTTTTTTATATAAAAGGTTTGTATGGGTTTAAAAGAGAAGTAATTGGGTTTAGAGTTACTAGAGGTAGGCACTGTAAGGGGTTGGTTATATTTGTTGTTGTTTAAAAGTGAGGTGATAGTTGTGATGAAATGTGAGTTAAATTGGGATGCTATACATTCAGTGCTATTTGTTGTAGATGGTGCAGGGGTAGAGGTTTTGCTAGTGTTGAGGAGGTAGTTAAGGTTTTGCCAAATGTTTTGTGGGTTACTTATGTGTGGGTTTGGAGAGAATTTTTCTTGTTAGAGTGAGGTTATTAAGGATGTTGAGGAAGGTATCATTAAAATATTGTACAGCTTGATCTAGGTGGAGTGATTTTAGAGGTGACCATTTGCAGTTTTGAAGTAGAAAATTTAAGATGTTAGGGGAAAATTTTATTTTATTGCGTATGTGTTTGAAAATCATACTACAGGGGGAGTGAATGCATTTCCTTAGAAGAAAGGTAGATTATATGCTTTCAGAATCACAAATGGCAATCAAAGTCAAGGAGTGGGCATTGCAATTTCAAATACTACACAGCTGCAGGTTGCCAAAAACTGAGCTCTACTGACATCTATTATAAAGTGTCTGGAGTATTGTGGAAGGCAAGGGATAGCACTTCTTGGACATAGAAATGACTGCACATTAGACTGTGCTACCAACAAAGAAAACTTCAGATCTCTAGATGATTTCCAAATAGATGCCAGTGATAGAGTTACAAACCCACTTGCAGACATGCCAAAAGAATGCAGCATATATTTTAAAAACAGTGCAGGATGATTTGCTAGAATGTATTAAAGAACACATTCAACAGCAGATAATAAAGGATATTAAACAACAGCCTCTTGGACCCTTTTATTCCATTCAAGCAGACAAAATTGCTGATATAAGCAACTGGGAACAACGTGGAGTTGTATTAAGATATGTGAAGAATGGCCATCCTGTGGAGAGATTCATAGAGTTTATAGCCTGTGAGTCTATGACTGGAGAGGAGATCTGCAATAAGTTGGTCACATGCCTAACAAAGTTAATATTGAATTTTAAGTACTGCAGAGCTCAAGGATATGATGATACTGGAAACATGGCTGGAGCACAGAAAGGCTGTGCGGTGTTGTTTTAAGAAAAAATATCACATGCTATATTTTTCCATTGTGCTAGTCACCAGCTGAACCGTGTACTTTCAGTGGCTTGCCAAGTTCCAGAAGTACGAATAATGTTAAATGTAGTGAAGGAAGTTGGTTTGTTTTTCAAGTACTCCCCAAAAAGGCAAAGATGTCTAGAGGAATCAGTGCAGTACATGAATTTACAGCGAAAGGCAAGTGGCCAAAACTCAATAGAAAAACAAAAGCTTAAGTTGCTTTGTGAGACCCTATAGGTGGAGAGACATATGGCCTTTGATGACTTTTATCATATGTATGAAGCACTCCTTCACTGTTTAGACAATATTATGAATAATAGAGGATCACACTGGGATGGAAAAACTTTGGCAGATGCCAGTGGACTGTACAGTTCTGTTATTGTCGTGTTTTATTGTTTCTTTCCACTCAGCAAGGTTCTTGTTTGACTTTACTAAGACCCTTGGCAAATTTCTGCAAGGATCGTCCCAAGACATGCTGTATGCAAATCAGCAAGTCAGCTGTGTGCTTGATGAGCTGCAGACTATTTGTGCAAACATGGAGCATGAGTTTAGGAATATCTTCAGAGAAATGTCAGAAAAGGGGAGTTTCTGCAGTAAGGGAGATTTACCCGTTCCATGCCAATGTAACAAACTTCTGTAGTAAGGCTGAATTACCCCTTCCACGTCTCTGTAACAAACTTCTGCATTAAGGCTGAATTGCCCCTTCCACGTCTCTAACAAACAAACTATGAGGAACAATGTTGATGGAGAGACTTCAGAAGTGTACTGGAGAAGAGCAATGTTTATTCCTTTTCTGGATCACTTTATTCATGAACTTTCCAGTTGATTCACTACAATGGCATCAACAGCTATTCTAGGATTCACACTTATTCTATCAGACTTGACCAACTTAAAGAGAGAATTTACTTCAAACTTTTTTTGACTTGCCTTCACCGACAGCATTCCACCAAGAGCTCAGTCTGTGGAGAAGGACACGGGAGGCTTTTTCAACCACTTCTGCACTGCCAAATGACTTGAAGCAGGCATATTTACGAACGGATGTCAACATGCTCCCAAACATTTCCTTCATATTAATACATTTTTACTCACTCCAGTCACAACTAACTGCTGGAGTAGAGAGGGCTAATTTAGCCTTAAAACTGATAAAGTCTGAACTCAGGAGTACCATGGGACACAAGTGCCTTAATAGTTTAGTGTTGCTGTTCATGCATAGAGACATACAGATACACTATTCTTCAGTAATCGATTTATTTATGGAAAGACACCCAAGAAAAATGCTACTTATTAATCTACTTAACGTTTGAACATTACTATGAGTGAAAGTTTGTGACATATACTACAGTACAGCAAGGGAAGTAGAAGGCATTATGAAAATGCTTAGTGTTAAACTCACATAACAAAGATTTGGTAAAGAGACTGACTTTCTCTACAAGTGTTACAATCTAGTGAACTAGCATAAATTTGCTGTGACAAAAAGGTGAATCCTAAAATAAGGAGTAAGGTTTACAATGAAAATAAATTTTCTATTCATGTTTTTCTATGAACTTCTAAAACAAAAAGGAAGTGTACAGTGTAATTTGTTTGACATACTTCTGATGAAGCTTTCAATGACACCAAAAAGTATTTTGAAAGTTGAAACAGTTTTCTTCTGGCCAGAGTGGGAAGATGTACTGTAAACTTAGAAAAATATCTATGAACTTTTCAAGGCAGCAGTGCAAACATTGGCCAAGTATTTGATCAGCCTTCAAGACAGACCTGAACCAAATCTGCTGAGGCCCTAAAAATAAAAAAAAATCACCACAAGAAGTAGCTTACCCGCTTTGCTACACCACATGGAAATGCAGTACACTACTGAAGAAAAGTCAGAATAGAAGATGCTACGGGTATTTACTAGACAGCATTTGAGATAAAAGCAGTCAGAGAATCAGGTATACATGATGGCATAGAGCTCTGTAAACAAGTGCAATTCCTTCGAAGAAGACAGAGGACTACCATCACAGAACACATCTACTCCACCGGCAGCATAGAAAGTCAAAGAACTACCATCAGTGAAGTGAGTCAGAGCACTACCATTACACAAGTCATCTACTCCACAGGCAATTTAAAGAATCAGAGAAGTACTATCAGTGAAGTCAGAGTGCTAGCATCACAGAAGTAACTTACTCCACAGGCAATATAGAAACTCAGAGATGTACCAGTAGTCAGTTAGAGTACTGCCATCATAGTAGTCATTTACTCCACAAGCAACATAGAAAGTCATAGAATTACCAGTATTTAGTCAGAGTGCTACCAACACAGAACTCATCTACTCCACAGGGAACAGAGAAAGTCAGAAAACTACCACAGAGAAGTCAGTCAGTGTGACCATCGTAGAACTGCTCTACTCCACAGGCAACATATAAAGTCATAAAAGTAGCAGTATTTAGCCAGAGTACTACCATCACAGACGTCACCTACTCCACAGGCAACATAGAAATTCAGAGAAGTACCATCATTGAAATCAGTCATGGCAGTTCAGTCAGCATGAAGCATCCAACTGAAATCAGTGACACTAATTGTTCAGTGAAAGATATTAGTGAGTAAATCACATGCATCAATATTACAGAAAGGTAGAGAGTTATCATACATCATTGGAAACCACACACTTTCTACTTTTCACTCAAGGTGTTCCACAGAAAAGTGAAGTGAATCTGAAAGCTCCCTATGGCAATGGCAGCACTTATTGGAAGGCCAGTTGAATTTTGTGATATAGTAAGTCAAAGAGGATGACCTCTATGGTTTAGACTATGTGTTGTTTTCAACACCAACAAAAGTACGGACAAACACAGATGCATGCACCTTTTGGGAAAATAAAACAAAACAAGAAGATATTACATTTACTGTAGGGGACTGAAATGCTAAAATTGTTACAAAAACTACAACTGGAATATCAGGCAGGTTTGGCATCTGTATATAAAATGAAGTGGGCTTAAGACTGTTAATGTTCTGCCAAGGTAATTCAGAAGTCACAGCAAACAGTATCTTAGAACAGCCAAAGAGATGGCTTTACATATGGATATCATCAGATGGACATTACCACAATAAGATTGACAATATTCTTATCAATCAGAGAGGAAAGAGTTCTCTACAGTCAGCAAAATCAAGATCCAGAGTTAACTGGCTAAGACCATGAAATTTTTACTGTAAAGTTTAAACTTACAGAAAACAAGAAAATGACTAGGCCAGTGAGGCTTGAGCTGTGCAGTATTACAAATGAACATCTACTGGAAGTGAAGAATAGATATAAGGGATTAGGCATGATGGACAGAGTACATGAACTATTAACAGAAGTTTGAAATATTAACCAGGAAGTGGCAAAATAATTCTAAACAGAAAAATTAAGAAGGCAAAATGACTGTCTGTGAAGTCTTTAGAAGTGGCTGAGGATAGAAGAATATCTAAAGACAATGTGGATGGGGTACATTATGTAAAACTTTAATGCAGAGTTTCATAGGTAAGAGCAAGGAGGAATGTATAAATAAGCAATGCAAATAACTGGACGATGACAATAACGTGAACAACAACAGATCTGTTCAAGAACAAGCAGTACATTAAGGGAAACTTCCAGATAAAAATGGGCATGACTAAAAGCAAAAAAATGGGAGAAAACCAGAAGGAAACACTTCTTCTTCTTTCTGCTTTTCCCGGTTAGGGGTCGCCACAGCAGATCATCTGTCCGCTCATGATTGGCAGTGGAGTTTTACAGTGTCGAGTTGCCAGCCTGGTGCCCAACCTTCCACAGAAGGCACACCAGAAGGAAACACTACAGAAGAGAAAAAGATCACAGAGTTCAGTCAAAGTAGTACTAACACATAAGTCAGTTGCTCCAAAGAGAACATGTTAAGTTGACAAGAACACAAACATCACTGGTACAGTGACGTGTTCTTTAAATAGACCCAAACATCCGTAAGACTGAAGTTAAATGGACACTAGAAAGCACTGCTAATTATGCTGAACCATAAGCCAAATTGTTTAAAATCCTGCACATTGATAATGTAACACTGCTCTATTTAAGTTGCCAGCAGCTGTGGAAAACAGGACAGCAGCTATTGTATTGGAAAATGTCAGTTTATACTCAAGTCCCAAACCTCGGCATTGTTACAGACTGTTTCAATTATTATTCACACTTGTAGAATGTACTGTAGTCCCCAAACCAGAGAACTTTTTCCCCAGTGCTGAAACTGGAGTGACTGCAATCCAAGCTGAGTGCAAGTTCAACATGACAGAAGTTCACTGTCAAAGAAGACATGTTGAAAGAGAAAATTATTAAAATTCAGATGACCATGAACTTGGAAAACATAAGTCAAAGAAAAAAAATCAAGTTTCAATGGTTTTGACTTGAGAAAGAAGACAACCAGCATTTGAACTTGTTGAAAGGAGAGAAAACGTACAGTAGGACTTTTCTTATTAAAAGACTTCTAAAAGAAAATGGATTGTGCTTAAAACCATTGAAAGAACAGTAAACTATCTAAAAACATTATGATCTGCTTAGGAAAGTTTTATGAGTTTAGCTATTTGGCACATCCATTAAGTGAAGCTGTTGCTAATTTATCCAAACATCTGTGCCTGTGGTATATATTTTATATTGCATAACAACAATAAAGTAGATTTTCACTTACAATCCTTTCTAAAATGCTACAGTGGTTACAATAGTTTTTTATAGACTGCACTTGACTAAACCGAGTATTTGCATTTTGTTATTTTTACATAACATCTACTTCCTTCCTTGCTGTGTTAGCTTTACTTAACTGAACTTCACTGTTTCCACATAAATCATTATTTAATTAAAAAAAAAATACTTAAATCTTTTACTATGGCTATTTTCACCTTCAGTAGGATTTGTTCCTAGTTTATACTCAGTTTATTACCTTATTCAGTTTATTACATTACTCAGTTTATTATTACTTACTTTTTACTCAACTTATTACAGGCGAGACAACTAGACCCAACAAACACAAAGACAGTGGTTCCATCCTTTATTGGATTCTGGTCTCTGACCCAAATAAAATCTCATCTGCAGGCATATTACCCTACAGTATCTGTGACCACCTACCTGCCTATATTTTATGTAAAACCACTCCATCACTAAGTTAACATCAATATAAACAAACAAGAAATCTAACCAATTTTAACCCAACAATCCTTAACGAAACCTTGAAAAACAACTGGGAAATACTAAAAGACCTTTCCCTTGAAGAAGCCATTGAGTTCTTCAACTCAACATTTCTCAAGACCCTAAACAGACTAGCCCTAGCTCGACAAAAAAGAATAAAAACCAACCATGCCATCTAGCTCACTAAACCCACCAAGCAACTCATTACTGCTAGGGACAAATCATGGAAACTATAGCAAAAAAATAAAAATCCTTCCAATCTCTTACAATTTAGACAACTCCGTAATCAGGTAACATGTTTAGTCATTAAAGACAAAAAAAGAACACTACCTAAGTCTTCAAAATAACCATAAACAAAACCCAAAGAAATTCTGGGACTCTATTACATCTCTGCTAAACCTAGGTTCCAAAAACAACCCCTGTCCACATCCAGACAAAACGCCTATTGAAATAGCCACCCTTTTCAACTCATATTTTATCAGCACCATATCTAACCTCACTGCTACCTTTTCTCAAGCTAACTGCAATTTTAGCTCTGTACCTACAAATCAGTATTTATATGGCGGTGGTGGTGCTGTGGTAGCATTGTCGCCTCACAGCAAGACGCTGTCCTGTTCAATTCTCAGCTAAAGCGTCTTCTGTGTGGAGACATGCATGAATGGGCGTACCTTCGTTGAAGGTTGTGCATCAGAGCTGGCAACTTGGCACGTAAAAATCTACTGCCAATCATTAGCAGACCAGAGTTCCGCTGTGGCGACCCCTAACCGGGAAAAGCCGAAAGACACAACAACAACATACAAATCAGTATTTGCAAAACACTACTCCCTCTCCACCTAGCTTTTCTTTCTCTCCTACACCCACAGCTACTATAATGAAACTACTCCTCAAGCTCAAACCTGGCACTAATGCTCCAGACAACTTACCCTCTGAATACCTTCAAATGTCAAAGCCATTGCATGCCCTATCAGCATACTTCTTAACAGATCTATCCAAGAGTCCTATGTACCTAGCATCTGGAAAAAAGCAAACATTCTTCCTCTTCACAAAGCTGGCAACAGCACTGACATTTCTAATTTCCACCCTATCACTATTCTCTCCTCTATCTGTAAGATCTTGGGAAGATACATTCACAATCAACTTCTAAACTATCTACTTCATAACCAAATACTTTCCCCCACTCAGCATGGATTCACACCAGGTCACAGTACAACAACAGCTCTTATATCCTTCATGGCCACAGTTAACCGAGGTTGAGATGCAGGTAAAATTGTATCCTCACTCTTTCTTGACTTCTCTAAGGTCTTTGATACATTTTCCCACCCTCTATTTCTTACACAACTCTTGAAACTAGGCTCCCCCCATCCTTAAATTGGTTCTCTAATTACCTCACAAATAGACAACACGCTACCAAATGGCAGCACTCTTTTTCTCCATTTCTTAACACATCTACAGGTATTCCCAAAGCCTCCATAGTAGGACGTCTTCTTTTCAGTATTTTCATCAATAACTTTCACTCCACACTTAGTCATGTTTATGTAATACAATATGCAGATGACTTGTCCATGATCTGCTCTGCCAACTCAATATCTGAACTCCAACAAATTACCCAAAATGCCTTTACATCTACTGAAACTTGGATGACCAACAACCATCTTGCCCTAAACCATAACAAAACCAAACTCATACTATTCACCCCTAAGAAAACGACTCCACAAAACAAAACTGAGTTCACCATACACTAAAAATAAAACTATTATTGAGATAGTATCTTAAACAAAGCTACTAGGTGTTATCTTAGATGAAAATATGGCATTTGACCTCCAGGTGCACTATTATATCAAAAAAACTCATCAAAAATTGGGTATCCTCTATAGACATAAACACTTCCTTAGCCGCTCTACAAAACAGACCCTTGCCTCAACCTTTCTTCTATCTTCTCTCATATGGTGCTCCTCTACCTACTAATATTCACTCCTCTCTGAAATCCAAGCTTGAGACATGTTACAGTAAAATAGACAAGTTCAAAACTAACGCCAAATACTCCTCCCATCACTGTTCCTCCTTACACTTCCTGAACTGGGTTGAACTCTCACATTAGCTTACATACTCTTATAATTAACAACAGAGCACAAAATTATCTACAAACCTTCAGACTGCCCAGACCTTACTTCTATTATTATTCCTTACCACCCAAATAGGCCTCTCAGATCACAGAACCAACTTCTCCTGAAAGTAGAAAACCAAACCTTCCTGCTGGCCAGATGCTCTACTCTTTTTCCATCGCCAAACAGTGGAACTCCCTCCCAGTACCAATAAGGACTAACAGGAATGCTTCTTCCTATAAAAAAAGTCTCTACGGAAACACCTCTTCAGTTTATGGCACTGCACGTGCCAATTCTGCACCTCTCAAAACCTGATTCTAAGATTACCACTACTATCACCTATATTTACCTACTCTCTGTCAAGTCAAACTCTACTATTTTCTATGCCAAGTGTGATTGTAACACCTGCTTGATACCTATATTGCTTTGGTATGACTGACGTACTACTATGTTGTATTTCTGATTTGATATGATTGATGTGTAAAGCTATGGTATATTTTAGGATACGTAGCGTTGTCGCCTCACAGTAAGATGCTGTCCGGTTTGATTCTCAGCTAGAGTGTCTTCTGTGTGGAGACATGCATGAATGGGCGTACCTTCGTTGAAGGTTGTGCGTCAGGGCTGGTAACTCGGCACGTAAAAATCAACTACCAATCATTAGCGGACCGGACAACAAAAATCTATTGATGTTCTTACAGAACATATCTAAATAAGTTGTTAGTATACTTAATACTGTAATTCCCTACTTGTATATTCAAATGTTACTCTTCTATTGTATGTGCTTCTTAATGTGGAGATTTTTTCCCTGGGCCTACACTGAAAATGGGCTCACTTTAGCCCAGTGGACTATCCCGGTAAACAAATGCAGATAAAATAAATAAATAAATAACAGTTCATATGCCTGCATGTGACTTGGGGTGGACAACCAACCATCTTTTCCAAGCATGCATTGAAAATACTTGTACTATCTGTACATGTACTGTGTGCTGCACAGGAATTACCTGTTTCTACTACCAGATCCACAGCAAAATCATGGGCAACTGAATGTAAATGGCAGTCTTTCCACACATGATGTCAGAGCTTCTTAAGGTGATCTTTTCAGAACCACCAAATCCAGTGTCCAACTTTCTCACTCCCATTCCGGTAGTCAACTAACCAGACGGTGCTCCCCTTTGCAAATTCCTGAATCCGCCACTGTATCCTGCCCATACCTTCTGTTAGTAACTACTCACAGACATTCTGTCATTAAGTACCCACAAATAATCTTTCAGTAACTACAGAGTCATTCTGTTAGTAAGTACTCACAAGCATTCTGTCCTGTCAAGCGGTTTTATGATTTTATTTTGCAACAAGTTAACCTTCTGTTTCATACACAGCATTACAAAGTGAAAAGACATGAAGCACCCTGGTTTACCAATGAGGTCTTGCAAAATGGGTTAAGAGAAGGGCATAGAGGGATAAGCAGCTCAGGTGATTGGAATCTGATTATCAGCTTGGGAGCCTAATGATACTTGCAGGGGAAGATGGGCATACCCATCCTGGAAGGAGGGTGGGATGGAGTAGATCAAGATGCATAGAGCCACAGTTCTTTGTGAATGAGTGGCACTGCATTGGGTATCCTGGGTCAGATTTACTGCTCACAAACCTCATTTGGTGGAAGCCCTCATTAGCAAATGCACTGAAATATGCATTCTCAGGGGGATGCATTGTGAGGCCTTGTAGTGGTGTGGGTTGTCCATTCTTCCTGTTCAGGATATAGTGATTAGGGATTTGTATAAATAAATGCTCTTATTACTGGGATGCTGGCAAAAGCACAAACTCACACATATCTACCCGAAAGCTACCCTCTCTGGATGGCTGTGGCCTTAGCAGATCTGAGGGCTCCTCACTGCTAGGTAACAAATATGCTCAAGTCTGATAGAAGAAGGCTTGATGGTCAGCAGGTGGAAAGAGAGAAAAACACTTAGGAAAAATTGTCAGAGAGACTAACTCTGACATCAGTGACAATGAGCAAACCCTCACTCACCTTGATAATAGTACCATGCCTGGAGGCACAATTTCTGCATTAAAGTCAAATAAACCAAGAAAACCTACCTACGAAACAAACAAAATAAACTCTTCTATCAGACTAAATCCTTCTGACAAAAAGATTAAAAATCTGTTATTAAATGCTCCAGCAATAACCCTTATAATACTTTCAACTGACTGGAATTGCCTCTTCAACAGTCTCTGACAGACCTCTGAGCTCCTGCTTACAGAATTTAAGGGAAACAGTTTTTTACAGTCATCAGCAAGCACTTCTTTTTACATCAAGAGGTCAGTGGATTTTACATCTATTGCACTGGGAGGCAGCCTGGTCTGTTTAGTTTGGGGAAACGCTTGAGATTTCTACATCAAGAAAATAAGTAAATTTTATGTCTGTACTGCACTTTTTAAATTGGATTGCATCTGATCACTGCATTTTTTCTGCTTCTTTTCCTGTTGTGACTGCATATTTTCTGTACTTATTTTCAACTGCACTTTCAGCCTAGATGGCATAGTCTAGATTCAGACCTACTGAATCTATCCTGTTTTTGTTACACTCGAGCACTAAACCAGCCATCTTACATTAAGAATGTCTCCCAGTGTGGAGCCAGCCTTGTCTGAATTGATGATTGCTGTGTACTTTTCTATGGTAGATTAGCTTTAAACTATTTGATTTTGCCTGTATTTAAGCCTGGCATTTCCTCATTGCTGCACATCATGCAACAGTGGTTAGTGGTGCCCTGTATCGATACAAACACCTTGAAACACAATTTTTCCCTAGACAACTGTCAATGGAACCCTCACAAGCTTCTCTGTTGCACTAAAGACAACTTAGTTGCCCACTGAGCAGTGTTGCCACACCTATCATCCACAACCTTCAATTTAACAACCCTTAAAAGTCTTAGTGCAAAAACTAGACAATCTAGTCCATACTGTTCCCCCAATCTGTACGACATCTTTGGGCATAAGTAAAAATTCACTTTAAAGCAATTATTGCTCCATCAGGTAAAAACGCTTTTCCAAAATATACCTTCCAATGGCTCAACTAAGAACAGTCTTCTGCACCCAAATTCATGTGGATAATATCTTCTTTCACTGCTATTCCATTAACTCACACCCTAAGTTAGTAATTGTCTCACTTAACCATTTATAAAAGCTGAAAATAAGGAAACCTTGCTCCAATCCCTAAAGGTGAATTACCTGATGGCCTTAATAACTATAAACCACTCACTAGCAGACCCTTGGAAAGATACTGGAAACCATAGTATAAATACAACTATAGCAGCATGTGAACCGGTATGGCCAGCTCTTCAACAATAAAACATGGCTTTCATCCAAGCCATCATTCCTTTATTCCTCTTCTTCTTCTTCTTCTTTTGACTGCTCTCATTAGGGGTCACTACAGTGGAGCAGTGGTCCACAGAACAAGTGGCAGTAGAGTTTTATGGTGTTGAGTTGCCAGCCCAGCCCCCAACCTTCCTCAGAAGGTACACACTCGCACCTAGAACCAATTTAGAATGCCATTTCACCTGCAGCATGTCTTGGGAATGTTGGAGGAAAACTGATTACCCAGAGAAAACCCATACAAACACAGGGATAGGGAGGACGTACAGACTCTGCACAGAAGGCACCCCAGCTGGGAATCAAACTGGAGAACCTCTTGTTGTGAGGTGACAACAATAACTGCTGCACAACTGTGCCACCTAAGCCATCATTCCTTTATTGCTCTTATTAAAAAGTTACCGATAACACACTTGTGATGATCTGAGGTGTTGCCAGTGTTGAAAATGTATTTGTAAAGTTGCTTGTGTTAAAAAATTAACCAACAGTGGGTAATGCTAGACATTAAAAAAATACTCCTGTATGTCAGACTATATTGTAACTCTTGAAATTAATATATTCTAACAGAGGATACTGGAAAAAAAGAGGTTAATCTCAGTCCAGCTAACTTTGAAAAATAGTCTGAAATTAAATTACCTGGTTTATTCCATAAAGATTGTATCTTACAGTTCTGATTGCAGCCAGGGACAAAATGTCTGTGAAAACCAGGACTAGAAATCCTACTGTATTGTCCTTAGGGGTGGAAGTTTTTTAAAAGGTTTTAAAGCTTCCAGATGCTATAACACATTTTATTTTATTTTATTTTACATTTGTTAACTGGGCTAGTCTAGCTGGATATATGTCCATTTTCAGTAGAGGCCCGAGGAGAAAAGCTCCACACATACTAAATTTCAAAGAGACAATTTACAGAAAAAAAAATTAAGTACAAAAAGAATATACATTTAGTAACATGAAACAAAAAAAAAATACACAAAATACCTAAGGAACATACTAAAATATAGTTGTTCAGTAAAAGCATTACACAAAGTCAAGATTATCAACATGGTTTCAATAAAATGTTGAAGAGAAGAAGTAGAACAGGAGATAAGAAGGGAACACAAAGGAGGAAGAGGGAAAGAAGCAATAGTCTAGTGAGGAGAAGGGTAAGAATGTGTACAAGAGGACAGGGGAGAGAAAAAGGAGGAGTGGGTTAGAGCATTAGAGGAGAGCAACAGGGCAATAAGAAGAAGGAATAAGTATATTTACTAAGTAAAGTGTAAAGTTCTAGTGGAGAAGGGGAAAGAAGAGGTTAGTCAGGAGTCAAAGCTCTATGTGTATGTATGGTAGCACATATGTGCAGGATTCTGGCTCAGTTTCTAGTAAAGTGGATAGTGTGGGAACCAAAGTCAAGTGACCAGATGTATGTGATGTCATTCTGTAATCCAGCACTGAAATGATGTTTTAATACTAAATGAGACAGAAGTCTCAAGGCAGTCAGTTTTTGAAATCTAACAAAGAAGGGTCACTCACCCACTTCATCTTGTCTTGCTTTACTAAGTAACCAGGGAACAGTAATTCTTTAAATCAGTCAAGAAATATAGTGAGATTAGTTAAGTACTATTTTTCTGTATCTGTGTGAATCTATTCATCTGTGTTATTTTTAACATTTCCTGTGATTGAAACTCAGGTGTTTATTGTAAATAGATATTTAGTATTTTCATGTTATTTTATTATTTATTATTAAATGTATTTAAACTTTTCATTGTGGCTGGTATTTTCGAAAATATTTTAACCTTTGAGAGTACTTATATATATGTGATGACACTGTGGCTGCTTCTGAAAGCCTTGTTGCATTGGGCAAACCCTATCATTAGTATTAGTATTAATTTTACTCAGTATAATTGGGTACCCTTGTAAGAGCCTTAGAGTAGCTGGCTTTGGAGTTTTCTTGTGGCAGTATCTACCTTATAGTCTGGGCAGGGGGGACATAACTGGTAAATCTGTGCCAGCCTTTCCCAGGTGTGTGTGTGAGAGCTACTTGGAAGAGGGACACAGAGCACTGGTTATGGAGTCTTACTTGGGGCCTGGTGAGAAAGATAGAGGGAACCCAGCCCCAGGACGAGAGTGTGTTCCCTGTGTGCTCTTAAGGGAGCTTGTGCTTGGTGCAGAGAGCTGCATCTAGAAATACTGTGTGTATCTGTTTTTGTTCCAAGTGAATGTCCCTAAACAATGTCAGTGGTGAGGATTGAGGCTCCTTAATTACTGGCCCAGAGGGGGTACATCATAACACTTATTAGTGTGGACTCTTCCTATATGACCAGTGCCTTATTCACTAATCTTAAGAAGATACTTCACTCAATCAGCAGCTCCATCTTGCTAATTCAGCCCAAAAATTATGGCTTTTGGTGAAGGCCCAGTAAAATTGTTTAAAGATTGCATCCCTGTTAGACTGAGTTTTTGAAGGTGGTTACCACAAACTTTAAGAAAAATATTATGGCTAAATTCTGGCCCCCCTGCTGTATTATCTATATATTTTCAACCGTATTTAAGACCTGCCAAATCTCTCAACTGTACTGCGTGCAAACAGCTTAGTTATTTTAAAGTTGTATTATTTGGCTATTTTGCAAAATAAGATTCAGACTGACTTCCGCTAATTCTGGTCTTGTTTTTTCAAGACAGAGCTTGGTATCAACATAGGCAAACAAAAGTCATGCTAAGAGATACTGTAGAGAAACTGGTTAATACAGATCAGCTGCTTATCAAGGATCTCATAGATCAATGAGTGCAGCATAATGTTTATTTCCAGCACATGGAAGTCTGGCTCAGCAGATAGCACACTATACTTATAATTAATAAATTATAATATCAGCTAAAAAATGCACACAAAGTGCCTAGGCTTTTGATAGCTGAACATTGATTTGCTATTTGGAAGAATAAGTTTTTACCTCTATTGGACCTCCAAATATGTATACACTCTTGACTTGATCACAAGTGATGTTTGCCAAATTCTGCCATTTTTATGCCTCTCTGTATGGTCTACAAGAGCATCATTGTCTTTCCCTACAAATAACTTACTGTATTCCTCCAATGTAAATAAAATTTTACAGTAGGCTTGAATATCATTCAACTGTCTGGTAACTTCATTATTATATTCTACTTTATCCCAAATAACAGTAACCCCCCCCCCTAAAGCTTTAGTAACAACATTTTCATTATTTAGTAAATCAAACAATGCTTCACACTGTCTGGAATTCAGGTTGCTACCATCATTTTTAAAAATAGAATATTGACTTACATGCAATTCACGAAGTATCTTATTTTTGAATATTCTCACTGCTGAATGATAGGGTGGTTGAAATGTAGATTTCTTAAACCTGAA